>NW_027331926.1:840254-1072936 GCF_048418815.1 Hemitrygon akajei | reverse complement strand
TTTTAAAGTGTAGTTTTTCTTCCTATCTTAAGTTTCAAATATTATTGCCGGCAGTTTCGCTACAACGCTGCCAGTTTTAGTCCAGTCGGAGAGTTAAGAATTGACTGAATTACGAAAAACCGAAGGATCGAGTAAAAGTTGGGTTCGTCGGCGGTAATACAGGGTTGACCTTATTGCTTCCTCGTTCAAAGAGATAGTAACATGCATCCGAGATAATCTCTGCTAGAAGAGCAGAAGGGATTGGGGCAATATCATTCGCCAAGGAGAAAATTCAATTCCTTAAAGCCGGTTTTAACTTTCTTCCTCTGAATCCATCGGTTAAGACATAGTTTTGCTGGGATTAGCAGCAACGTCCCGTCGTCGAGGAATGCGTTACTCCAGGGAAGGCTCTGCTAACTGGCTTGTCTAAATCACATGGAGTTTTACATTAATTGCTTTAAGACATGGTGCGGATTTAGCGCTTTCAGAACTGTTGGACTTGCAGTATAGCAGTTAACTTCCGGTTAAGTTAGTCGTTTGCTTACTTTTCGATTGTTGTTGAACTGAGTTTAAATAAATGTTTCTTTGTTAATAAAAATAGAATCTGTCTCAGATCTATATACAATCTTGCCGTATCATAACAATTGGGGGCTTGCGGGATATGATCCATATGTGCTTAAATGCTTGTTGATTTAGTGCTCTGATTTGCAAAAATGGAAATACCCGATTCTTATGTTGTCAGGTTTCTGGTTGGTATTCGGCAACGTTGAATATTGACGACTTTCTCGCATCACCAGACTTAGTAGCCAAGGTGAAAATGAGTGATGTATCTGAGATTGCCAGCAGGTTGGAACTTACGTGTACTTCGACGGCTACAACTAAGCCTGTAGTTCAGAGGAAATCGCGGTGCACTATAAATATTAGGGTATTTTTGATGCAGCTGTGTTAGATAGGTTCTTTGTAAGTAAAACAGCGATGTCGTTCCACCTGGAACATGTAGCGTTAGAAAAGCTTAGAGCAGAATCTGACTTAAAACAGCAAGAATTGGAAGTTAACATGGAACTAGGATGGTTAGAAAATGAAAGTAAAAAGAGGGAATTTGAACTCGCGATAGCGGAATTAAGGTCTGGTGATCAGTCCTCTGGTTCTAGAAAAAAGATTGTTGTTAGTTAGGAAATTAAATTGGATCCTGCATTTTGTAACACAGATGCAGAGCAATATTTTCAACATTTTGAAGCATTTGCTCTGATTTTATAGTGACCGAAGGAGAAATAGACAGTAATGTTACAGAGCGTAATTAAAGGCGAGCCACAGCGACTTTATACAGCTTGAACTGCTGAGCAAGCTGGATATACTTAAATCTATGAACTGGTTCCGGAGGCATATAGTCAAAGATACAGAAATTTGAAGAAATCCGTGGGAAAAAAAAAAACACGTGGAATTTGCTTACAATAAAGCTGTGTGTTTTGAGAGATGAGGTTCTTCTAAAAAATGTAAAAGGGTACTATAATAAATTGAAAGAGTTTTTAACGGAGCAATTAACGGAGATGGACGCTGCTACCTTGCAGGAGACTCATGAATTCGCTGATGAGTATGAGTTCATCCTGTTACATAACCCGTGGATGTCCTGTGACTGTCCTATGAAAATGATGTGATTGAGTATCTGGTGAGTATGATGTAATGGTCCTGTGATGGTAGTTTGATGTAAATCCCCGCCAGTCGGAGGTCATATGACGAAATTCTTCCGCTAGAGTCATATGATGGTCTGTTCCAACAGTTTTAAAACGGCAAGGCCTCGCTGTGACGTAGGTCAGATCATTGTTTTATTCGTCAGTTACACGGTTATGCTGCGACTATCCTAACTGGTTTGTCTAAATCACTTGGGCTTTTACATTTATCGTTTTAAGACTTGTTCGCATTTATCGCTTTCAGAACTGTTGGACTTCGAGGATAGCACTTAATTTCCGGTAAAGTTAGTCGTTTCTTTACTTTTCTATTGTTGTTGAACTGAGCTAAATAATTGTTTCTTTGTTAATAAAAAAAAGAACCTGTCTCGATTCTATATTCATTGTTACCGTTTAGTAACAATTGGGGGCTCTCGGGATATTTTCGGTTTGTGTGAAATGCTTGTTTACTTAGTAGTGTGATTTACAAAAAAGGAAATACCTTAGTCTTTTGTTAGAGAGGATTCTGGGTGGTATTCGGCAACAATAACTATTAAAGACTTTCTCGCATCACCAGATTTAGTAGCCAAGGTGAAAAAGAGTGATGTATCTGAGATTGCCAGCAGGTTGGAACTTATTGGTATTTCGACGGCTACAACAAAGCCTGTAGTTCAGAGGAAAATTGCGGAGCACTATAAAGATTGCGATATTTTTGATGTAGCTGTCTTAGATAGTTTACCTGTAAGTAAAACAGAGAACCGGTTCCACCTAGAACAGGTGTCGTTAGAAAAGCCTAAGATAGAATCTGACTTATAACGGAAACAAATTGAAGCTACCTTGGAGCTAAGTCGGTTGTAAGCTGAAAATATAAAAAGAAGGAATTTGATCTCGGGATGGCGGAATTAATTTCTGCCGATCAGTTCTCCGGTTCTAGAATAAAGTTTATTGCTCGTCAGGAAAAATCAATTGGATACGACGTTTAGTGAAACAGATGTACAGAACTATTTTCAACATTTTGAATCTTTTTCTCTGATTTCATAGTGACCGAAGGAGAAATGTCCAGTAATATTACAATGTATAATTAAAGCAAGGCGCAATGAGTGTATAGAGTTTTAACTGCTGAGCAATAACTTGATTATGATATTGCGAAGCCGCATATTCTGAAATCTATGAACTGGTTCCTCATTCAATGAGATAGTAAAATGCATTCGAAATAATCCTTGCTCTAAGAGCAGAGAGGGCTGGGGCAGTATCATTCGCCAAAGAAAAATTTTAGCCGTTTTAACATCCTTCGTCGTCAATCCAGCGGGCAAGGCATATTTCTGCTGTGATCAAGCAGAAATGTCACGTCGTCGAGGAATACGTTACTCCAGGGAAGTCTCTTCCAACTGGCTTTTCTTAATCACTTGGAATTTTACATTTATCGTTTTAAGACTGTCCTCGCATGTATTGCTTTCAAACTGTTGGACTTCCAGGATATCAGATAACTTCCGGTAAAGTTAGTCGTTTCGTTACTTTTCTATTGTTGTTGAACTGAGTTTAAATAATCGTTTTTTTTGTTAATAAAAAGAAGAACCTGTCTCAGTTCTATTCATTGTTGTCGTATCATAACAAATGGGGGCTCTCGGGATATTTAAGGTTTAGTGCTGAAATGCTTGTTTACTTAGTGTGATTTGAAAAAACGAAATACCCGATTCTTTTGTTTGATTGGTTTGTGGATGGTATTCGGCAACAATGGATATTGACGACTTTCTCGCATCACCAGAGTTATTAGCGAATGAGAAAAAGGGTGATGTATCCGAGATTGCTAGCAGGTTGGAACTTACGGGTATTTTCCACGGCTGCAACAAAGCCTGTAGTTCAGAGGGAAATCGCGGAGCACTATAAAGGTTGTTTTTTTTTTATGCAGCTGTGTTAGATAGGTTCCCGGTAAGTAAAACAGATATCCAGTTCCACCTAGAACACATAGCATGAGAAAAGCCAAGAATAGAATCTGACTAAAAAGAGAAACAATTGGAAGCTAACGTGGAACTAAGTCGGTTAGAAGCTGAAAATAAATAGAATGAATTTGAACTCGCGATGGCGGAATTACTTTCTGCCGATCAGTTTCCTGGATCTAGAAAAAAGTTTATGGTAGTCAGGAAATTAAATTGGATCCCCCGTTTAGTGAAATAGTTGTAGAGAAATATCTTCAACATTTTGAAACTTTTGCTTTGATGTCATAGTGACCGAAGGACAAATGCCCAGTAATATTACAGAGTATAAGTAGAGCAAGGCACAACGAGTGTATACAGCTTTAACCGCTGAGCAAGAATTTGATTATAATATTGTGAAGATGCATATACTAAAATCTATGAACTGGTTCCGGAAGCATATAGACAAAGATTCAGAAATTTGAAGAAATCAGTGGAAAAAGAACTTACGTGGAATTTGCTTACGATAAAACTGTGTGTAAATGTAAATGTGGACTATAATAAATTGAAAGAGCTGATTTTAATGGAGGAATATAAACGAAACATCCTTCTCCAATTAAGGACATTCTCAAATGAGAGTGACACTGCTACCTTGCAGGAGTCTGCTAACTTAGCTGATGAGTATGCTTTGATACTGTTAAGTACCCCGTGGGTACCCTGAGACTGTCTTATGACAATGATATAATTGAGTGCCTGGTAGGCATGATGTTATGGTCCTGTGATGGTGTGGTGATGTAATTCCCCGCCAGTGTAAGGACATATGATGTAATTCCCCGCTAGTGTCATGTGCTGGTCAGTTCCAACAGACCTGAGACGTAGGCCAGATCGTCATTTAATTCGTCAGTTATGCTGACGAATTTGTCTAATGATGCAGTTTTTTTAAATGTGTAGTTTTTCGTTCTACCTTAAGTTTTAAATGTTATTGCCGGCAGGTTCGCCACAACGCTGCCAGTTTTAGTCCAGTTGAAGAGTTAAGAATTGAATGAATTAAGGAAAACCCGAAGGATCGAGTAAAAGTTGGTGTCGTCGTCGGTAATACAGGATTGACCTTATTGATTCCTCGTTCAAAGAGGTATTAACACCCATCCGAGACAATCCCTTCTATAAGAGCAGAAAGGATTGGGACAGTGTCACTCGCCAAGGAGCAAGTTCAGTTCCTTTAAGCCGTTTCAACTGCCTTCGTCGTCAATACAGCGGGCAAGGCATATTTTTGCTAGGATCAGCAGTGACGTCACGTCGTCGAGGAATACGGTACTCCAGGAAAGTCTCTCACAACTGGATTGTCGAAATCACTTGGACTTTTATATTTATCGTTTTAAGACTGTGTTCACATTTATCACCTAATCAAGTTATTCCAATAGCCCCACTGTAACCTATTACTGCGTTTGGTGAACCGTTTTCCAAAGTTATTGTAAATTGTGTCGGCCCTTTGCTAAAAATAAAAACCGGCCATTAATATTTGCTGACCATCATCTGCACAGCGTCTTGGTTTCCAGAGGCAATCCAACGCAGGAATATAACGGCTAAAACGGTAATAAAGGCTCTCATAAAATTCTTTGTTTATTTTTGTTTGCCGAAGGACATGCAATCTGATCAAAGTAGTAATTTTATATCTCGATTGTTCCAGCAGATAGATTATAAACAGGGAGCTAAATAGATTACCTCGTCTGCATAACTTCCAGAATCGGAAGGAGCGTTGGAGAGGTTCCATTCTACCCTCAAACCATGATTAGGACGTGTTGTGTGGAAAATGAAAAGGATTGGGATGAGGGCGTATAATTACTTTTATTTGCAGTACTGGAGTCAGTGCCGGTTCCTCAGGTCTCAGTCCATTTGAATTTGTGTTTGGGCATAGCGTTAGAGGATCTTTGGCCTTATTAAAATGGATTAATAAAGAGGTACAAAGTAATTTTCCGAATTATGTTTTGAAATTTCAGGATAGATTGCTTAATGCCTGTAGTTTAGCCAGGGAAAAATTAAAATCGGCTCCGGAGAAAAGGAAGCTGGAGTTAGGTGTTTCCAGTCTGGAGATAAGATGTTGGTTATTTTCACGGTGCAAACGAACCAATTGCACGCTAAATTTCACAGTCCTTTTGAGATTATGTCTCAGGTTAATGAAGTGAATTATGTGAGAAACTCTTCAGATTGAAGAAAGTCAATACAGCTTTGTCATATAAAACTATATTATGAGAAACTGTCCGATACTGTTGCGGTTAATAAGAATGAGACTGATCCCACTGGGAAGTTAATGGATGACTCATCTGACACTCATTTGAAACCCAATAGCATTTCTGGCAGTCTATCAAACTCAACAATTCTGGAAAATATTGATAAATTAGATCATTTACATCCAGGGCAGAGGTAGCATATGAAAGTTACTTGTAAAATATTGGGGTTTATTTCCAGACATTGCCAATAGAACCAAAGTAGTTTCACATGAATTCAATATTGGTGATGCCAAACCTATACAGCAACATCCATATCGGTTGAACATGTACAAATTTGAACTTGCTGAGCAATAAATTAAATATATGTTACAGAACAATATTTTTAGACCTTCTAATTCGAGATGGAGTTCACCTGGTCTAATGGTGCCTACATCAGGCGATGGTTATCGGTTTGGTACTGATTACAGGAAGCTGAACGCTGTAGCAAAAACAGATGCGTATCCAATCCCTAGAGTGAATGATTGTGTGGACAAAGTCGACAAGCAAATTTCCTGACAACGATTAGTTTGCAAAAAGGGTATTGGTGTGTTCCATTGATGGATAGAAGTAGAGAGATTTCTGCAGTTGTCACACGATCTGTGTTATATAATTATGATGTTCTTCCTTTTGCGATGATGAATGCCCCAGGTACTTTCAAGCGAGTGATTAATTAGATGATTCATGGGTTAAAAGATGAAGGTGCCTATATTGATGATTTAGTTACAGGAAATGATACGTGGGAATCACACATTACTGCGGTGGAGATCTATGTGAAAGACTTTCAAGAGCAAACGCAACCATTAACTCAGCTAAAAGTGAATTTGGTCGTTACACTGTGACCTACCTTGGTTATGTTGCAGGCCCGGGATTCGTGAAGTAAAACGGTTAAAGAAATAAATCAAACTCCAGTTAAGCAACAGAGTTTGTTGTTACAGGAGTATAATATTTTGATAACTTTACATAAAGGCAAAGATAATGTGATTGCTGACTGCCTATCTAGATGCTGAATGTACAATGTCATTTTTTTATGGAGTGGTATTTCAACATTAGTAACATTTCAGATGTATATTAGTTTGTAATGTGCTGTATGATAATTCTATGAACATTATGTCCGCTGTAGATTTTATACATTTGTACTTATTTGGAAATAGTTATTAAAATTTTGTTCATAACAGAGCTAAAAATTCCTTTTTTTCTGGAAGGAGGTGTTACATACCCCGTTGGTATCTTTAGACTCTATTATGATCATGATGTAATTGAGTATCTTGTGAGCAAGTTGCAATTCTCTTCTTATGGTGAGGTGTTCTATTTTCCCTCCAGTGTGAGGTCACATGATGTAATTTTCCCGCCGGTGTGTGGTCACATGATGTAATGTTCCATCAGGTAAATAAGGGAAAACCGCTGTTTGAGGCAGTTAGTTCGGGGTCGATCATTAGTTAGTTTTGCCGCGTATTCGTCTCAGGACGCAGATTCGTTTTTAAAGTGGAGTTTCTTCTTTCTACTGTAACGAAAAACTTTTGTATCGGCAGTTTCGACAATCACTACCGGTGGCAGTTTATTGCGTCTTGGATTTATCTTTACAGTCGATATAGAGAACTTTACCGAAATATGGGAACAAGAAGGATCGAATAATGTTGGTGTCTTTTGGCGGTATTATGAAGGATCGACCTTATTGAATCTTCATTCATGAATAGTGATCTGCACCTGAGTTAACCCCTGCAAGATCAGGAAGGTTTGTGCAGCTTTCATACTCTAGCAGAAAGGTCTGTTCATTTAAGTCGTTTTATTTCCTTTGTCGTAAATCCTTTGGACAAGACATCTCTCGACTGTGATTAACAGATTCGTCAGTGTCTTCGGAGAATTTGTTGCAGTAAAGTCTCTCCTTACTGACTGTATAAATCACTTGGACTTTGGAATTTATCTCTTTAAGACGGTGTTTGAATTTAAGTTTTTAAGAACTATTCCAGAGTTTGGCTGTCTGTTAAATTGCCAGAAAGCAGTTAATTTCCGATTAAGTTAGTCGTTTGTTTACTTTTCACTTCTTTTTCATAAATGCTTATGTTTGTTTATAAAACCTGATTCAATTCTATATTCATTGTTACCGGCTACAGTAAAATAAAAATTGGGGGCTTGCCCGGGATAATTCATTATTCACTTTTGATTGTTTGCTTATGAATTTGATTTGGAAACGTGAAATTCACGATAATTTTTCTTTCCCATTGGCCTGTGTGTATGATATTTCGCAGCAATATATAATGAGGACTTTCTAGCAGAGCCAGATACGGAGTTATTAGCGAAGACAAAATAGGATGATCCATTCGAGATTGCTAGAAGGTTGGACTTCATGGAATTTCGAAGGTTACAACAAAGGCAGACATTCAGGGAAAAACGCGTCACAGTATGTAGAGTTCGATGATTTTGTTGAAGACAAGTTCAATATATTTCCAATAATTAATTTAGAGATGCTGCTGCATATGGAACAAATGAAGATTGAACAATGTAAAGCGGACACGGAATGATGTCGGTCAGAATATCAAAATAAAAGGGGAGAATTTGAAGCTAGGAAATCAGATAGAAAGAGGGAATTTGAGCTAACAATAGAGAAACTGGGGTCCGAGGATAAGGCATGTTGTTCTAAGGAGCAATTTGTTGCGAGTGGGAAGGTTATATTGGCTAGTCCATTCAAAGCGGCATAAACTGATAAATATTTCAGCATTTTAAATGGTTGTTCTGATTTCACAGAGTCCGAAAGATAAATGGTCAGTGATGTTCTAAAGTGTAATTAAATGTAAAGCACCACAAGTCTATACAACTTTAACTGCTGAGCAAGCACTGGATTATGATAATGTAAATCAGCATTACTGAAAGCGTACGAACTGATTCCAGAAGCTTATGAAGAAAGATTCAGAAATTTGAAGAATACCGTGGAATCTGCCTACGATAAATCTGTGTGATTTGACAGATGGGTTTCCTCTAAAAATATGAATGGGAAATATGAACACTTGAAAGATTTGAGTTTAATGAATGAATTAAAAAAGCTGCATCCCTGTTGAAGTATGAGCATACTTAATGAGAAGTTCACCGCTACATTTCCGAAGACTGCTAAATTAGCAGTTGTGTACGCTTTAATCCATAAGAACAATTTTGACCAGGGTAGAACGTTTAAAAGGAAAAATAGCACTGAGAATCAAAGTAAACCCGAAATTAAATCAGAAGTTAGGGAGAAAGGTAAGGATGAAGGGAAACATGTGAAGGCAAGACGATTTGGTCCTATTCGTAATTATAGTAAGAAACCTGCCCACGTAATAGCGAACAGTTTCCGACAGAAGAAGAAGGAGAAGCTGGCAGTCCCAGATGCTTGCATGCAAATATTGAAAAACCTGTAAATTCCCGGAGTTCGACAAATACAAATGAAGCTTTGTCTGAATCTGACGAAGTTAAGAGTGGATATGATCTTTTTATAATGGAAGGATTTGTATCCTTGAAAGAGGGTCCTCTCCGGTGACAATAAAATCCCTTAGGGATACCGGAGCTTTTCAGTCACCTATGTTAGAGAGTGTGCTATACTTTAGCGAATAAGCTGACTCTGATGAGGTAAACTATAAATGTGTGTTGGGAGTGTCCTTATGCCTGTACATTTGCATAGAGTAAATTTAAGGTCAGGGTTAGTAACAGAACATATTAAATTAGGACTGCAACCCGGTTTATCCGTCAATGATATTTCTCTATTTTTAGGGAATGACTTAGCAGATGGATTTTCTGCAGTGCTTCTGACGATTACGCCCATCACTGATGAATCAAAAATAGGTTTTAACATGGATCAACCTGTGTTGACAACCGAGATTTGGCCAAAAATATGGATGAGGAGGATGGGTTGAAGCAGGATGGATCCGCTACCCATAACTTTTCAACTCGGGATTCGAACTTTGAGGATGAGTCAGAAACTGTCTTAACTTCATTTTTTGATCAAAGCTCTTGCAGTAAATCTGACCATAAAGATTTGTCTCTATCTATGAAGGACATAATAGCAGAGCAGAGTAGAGACCCTCAGATTATCACATTAAAAGAACAAGTCTTACAGATAGTGAAATTGAAAAGGTGCCAGTACGATATAATTTTAAGAGTGGAGTCTTTATGAGACGTTTATCAGAAAGAGATTTTAACTTTGGCTCACCGTATTTCCTAGGGTGGACATCAATGTGTGAAGAAAACTGTGAACAAGGATTCTAAACATTTTTACTTGCCTGGTTTGAGAAAGGATATGATGACATTTTGTCGAACTTGATATACTTGTCAGCTTGTGTGTAAAGCTAATCGAGTTATTCCAATATCCCACTGCAACCTATTCCTAAATTCAGTTAACCGTTCTCCAAAATTATTGTAGATTGTGTAGGCCCATTGCCAAAAACTAAAACTGGCCATCAGTATTTGCTGATCCTCATGTGCACAGCGTCTAGATTTCCAGAGGAATTACCATTGAAGAATCTAACGAGTCAAACTGTAATAAATGCTCTTATAACATTTTCTAATTATTTATGTTGCCGGAGGAAATACAATCTGAACATGATAGTATTTTTGTATGGCTGGATTATTCCAGCAGGTAGTTTACAAACTGGGAGCTACAGAGTTTACCTCGTCTGCATAACATGCAGAATCGCAAGGAGCCTTGGAGAGGTTCCATTCTACCCTTAAAACCATGATTAGGACGTGTTCCGTGGAAAGTGAAACGGATTCGGATGAGTGTATACATTTACATTTATTTGCAGTATTGGAGTCAGTGCAGAATTCTTTAGGTGTTAGTCCATTGCACTTGTCTTTGTGTATAGAGTTATGGGGACTTTGACCTTCTTAAAAAAATGGATTAGAAAAGAGGTCCAAACAAATCTGCTGGATTGTGTTTTGAAATAGAAGGATAAATTGCACAAAGCTTGTAGCTTAGGCAGGGAAAATTTAAAATCGGCTCAGGAGAAAATATAAACCTGGTATGATAAGAAAGCTAAAAATGAGGTCATTTCAGAGTGGAGATAAGGTGTTAATTCTTTTCCCGGTGCAATGGAAGCATTTCCAAGCGAAATTTCATGATCCTTATTAGAGTATATCTAATGGTAATGATGTGGAGTATGTGATAAGAACTCCAGAACGAAGAAACTCAACAAAGCTTTGTCATATAAATATGATAAAACTGTATTATGAGAAACAGTCCGCGACAGTGACTGCTGCGGTTAAGAATGAAAGCACAAAAATGCAACTGCAGATGCTGTGGATCAACGAATACGTACACAACGCTGGAAGAACTCAGCAGTTCAGGCAGCATCGGTGAAAAAGGGCAGCCAACGTATCGGGCCGAGCCCCTTCATCAGGAATGGGGGGGGGGCAAAGAGGGCCGAAGCCCAGTAATAGAGGTAGGGGAGGGGAAATGGCTAGAGGCGCCAGGTGGATAACCAATCAGAGGAAAGATAAAGGGGGGAGGGGATAAGCATGAAAGAACCGGCGAGATAAAGGAGCAGAAAGTTGAAAGGGGAGAGAGGCAGAGAGGGACCCGGGATAAGGGGAGGGGGAGGTGGGGAGAACTACCAGAAATTGGACTGATCGCACTGGGAAGTTAATGGACGATTCATTTGAAACTCATTTTGAACCCAATATTATTTCTGCCAGATTACCAAACTCAATAATTCTGGAAAATATTGTTGAGAAATTAGCTCATTTACAGTCAGAGAAGAGGCAGCAGATTAAGCAGTTACTTTAAAAGTAAAGGGATTTTTTTCGGGACGTTCCTAAAAGATCCACAGTAGTTTCACCTGATGTAGATGCCAAACCCATAAAGGAATATCCATATCGGATGAACAGGGCAAAATGTGAACTTGCTGAGCAAGAAATTAAATATAGGCTGAAGAATAATATTATTAGACCTTCTAATTCGAGTTGTAGTTCAGCTTGTCTTACGTTGCTTACATCAGGCAGTAGTAATCAATTTTGCCCTGATTACAGGAAGGTGAACGCTGTAACAGAAACACATGAGTACCATATCCCTAGAGTGGTTAATTGTGTGGACAAAGTCGGACAAGCCAAGTTCCTTACAAGGATTGGTTTGTTGAAAGGTTATTGGTGAGTTCCATTGACGGATAGAGGTAGAGAGATTTCTGCATTTGTTACCTCATCTGGATTAAATAAATATAATACTCTTCCTTTTGGGATAAAGGATGTCCCATGTAATTTCCAGCGGCTGATTCATTATATGATTTATTTGTTAAAAGTTACAGATGTCTTTATTATTGCTTTAGTTAAAACAAGTGATACTGGGGAAGCACATATAGATAGATAGATAGATAGATAGATAGATAGATAGATAGATAGATAGATAGATAGATAGATAGATAGATAGATAGATAGATAGATAGATAGATAGATAGATAGATAGATAAATACTTTATTCATCCCCATGGGGAAATTCAACATTTTTTCCAATGTCCCTTACACTTATTGTAGCAAAACTAATTACATACAATACTTAACTCAGTATAATATTATATGCATCTAAAATCACACTCTCAAAAAGCATTAATAAATAGCTTTTAAAAAGTTCTTAAATAGTTTACTAAAATACTTTGAATGGTAACTTAAGCTCAGTCCTAACCCCGGCACTTTAACATATCTTACCCCTGGCGGTTGAATTGTAAAGCCGAATGGCATTGGGGAGTAATGATCTCTTCATCCTGTCTGAGGAGCATTGCATCGATAGCAACCTGCCACTGAAGCTGCTTCTCTGTCTCTGGATGGTGCTATGCAGAGGATGTTCAGGGTTTTCCATGACTGACCGTAGCCTACTCAGCGCCCTTCGCTCTGCTACCGATGTTATACTCACCAGTTCTGTGCCCACGACTGAGCCCGCCTTCCTTACCTGCTTATTAAGACGTGATGCGTCCCTCTTCTTAATGCTGCCTCCCCAACACGCCACCTCAAAGAAGAGGGCACTCTCCACAACTGACCTTTTGAACATCTTCAGCATCTCACTGCAAACATTGAATGACGCCAACCTTCTAAGTAAGTACAGTCGACTCTGTGCCTTCCTCACCAGGCATCTGTGTTGGCAGTCCAGTCTGGCTTTTCGTCTAACTGCACTCCCAGATAGTTGTAGGTCTTAACCTGCTCCACACATTCTCCATTAATGATCACTGGCTCCATATGAGGCCTAGATCTCCTAAAGTCCACCACCATCTCCTTGGTCTTGGTGATATTGAGACGCAGGTAGTTTGAGTTGCACCATATCACAAAGTCCTGTATCAGTTTCCTATACTATTCCTCCTGTCCATTCCTGACACACCCCACTATGGCCTTGTCATCAGCGAACTTCTGCACATGGCAGGACTCCGAGTTATATTGGAAGTCCGATGTGTACAGGGTGAACAGGACTGGAGAGAGCACGGTCCCCTGCGGCGCTCCTGTGCTGCTGACTACCGTGTCAGACCTACAGTCTCCCAACCGCACATACTGAGGTCTATCTGTCAAGTAGTCCACTATCCAAGCCACCAGGTGAGAGTCTACTCCCATCTCCGTTAGTTTGTGCCTTAAGATCCTGGGCTGGATGGTGTTAAAGGCACTAGAGAAGTCCAGGAATGTAATCCTCACAGCACCACTGACCCAATCCAGGTGAGAGAGGGATTTGTGCAGCAAATACGTGATAGCATCCTCCACTCCCACCTTCTCCTGATACGCAAACTGAAGAGGATCCCGGGCGTGCCTGGTTTGTGTCCTCAGATTCTGTATTATCAGCCACTCCATGGTCTTCATCACGTGCGACGTTAAGGCAACAGCTCTGAAGTCATTCAACTCCTTTGGTTGTGGTTTATTCCGTACCGAAACAATACAGGATGCTTTCCACTGTCTGGGCACTCTTCTCTTCTCCAGGCTCATGTTGAAGATGCGCTGTAGGGGTTCTCTATTACTCTCTATTACTCTCTATTATTCTCTATTACATACTACTGCGGTGGCGTATTTGAAAGAAATTTCAAAGGATTTCAAAAGCTAACTAAACTATTAACTTGTGAATTAAAAGTGAATTTGATCATGCCACTGTGACCGACCTTGGTTATGTTGAAGCTCCGGGCTTAACATAAGCCCGGCAGCATTAAGGAAATTGTTATGGAATTTCATCAAACTCTAATTCAGCAACAGATATTGATGGTACAGGAGTAAAATATTTTAATAGCTCACATTAATGGAAAAGACAATGTGACTGCTGACTGTCTAACTAGATGTTCAATATACAATTTCTTTACAGAGTGGTATTTTTAAAAAATGCTGTATTCCTAATATATATTGGTTAGTAATGTGCCGTATGAGAAATCTATCTATATGGAGTTTGTTGTAGATTTTATACTTCTGTAATTTTTTAAAATAAAATCTGACTGAATTCTATATTCATTGCTGCAGGTCACATAATATAAATTGGGGGCTCGTCCGGGATGTTTTTATTTTGTATAAGTGATTTTGCAATTAATAATCTGATTTGGAAAAATGAAATACCCGATTTTTTTGTTTTATTAGTCTGTGGGTGCTATTTGACAGCAATGAATATTGACAGCTTTCTGACATAGCCATCCAGGAGATACTTGCGGAGTCAAAATAGGGTGATTCATTCGAGAATGCTAGAATTTGAGACCTTAAAGGAATTTTGAAGGTTATAACAATAGCAGTAATTCAGGGCAAAACGCTTCACACTATGCAGAGTCGTGTGGTTTGGATGAAAAAATGTTCAATAGGTTTCCAATAGGTAATCTGGAGATGCAGTTACATATCGAACTAATGATGTTATAGCAATGTAAATCGGGCACGGAATGATGTCAATTTGAAAATGAATGTAAAAGGAAAGAATTTGAAGCTAGTGAACAGATAGAAAGAGTGAGTTTGAGCTAACGATAGAGAAATTGAGTTACGAACATAAGGCAAAAGGTTCTAGGAAACAGTTTGTTGCTAGTCGGGAGGTTATATTGGCTCGTGCATTCAATGAGGCATAAATAGATGAATATTTTCAGCATTTTCAAACTGCTGCTCAGATTACACAGTGGCCGAAAGATACATGGCGAGTGATGTTATGAAGTGTAATTAAATGTAAAGCACAACAAGTCTGTACAGTTTTAACTGCTGAGCAAGCACTGGATTATGATAATGTAAACAGTATATCCTGACAGCATACGAACTGATTCCAGAAGCTTATAATGAAAGGTTCAGAAATTTGAAGAATTCCGTGTAAAACCTTAGGTGGAATCTGCCTACGATAAATCTGTGTGTTTTGACAGATGTGTTTCCTCTAAAAATGTGAATGGGAAATATGAAAAATTAAAAGTTGATTTTAATGAAGGAATTTAAAAGCTGGATTCCTTTTGAAGTAAGAGCAAACTTAATAAGAGGATCACTGCTTCATTTCAGGAGTCTGGTAAATTAGCAGATGAGTATGCTTTAATCTGTAAGTATAAATTTGCTCAGGGTAGAACGTTTAACAGGAAAAATTGCACACAGTATCAAGGTAAACTTGAAATTAAATCAGAAGTTAGGGAGAAAGATAATGAAGATGGGAAACATGTGATGGCAAGAAAATTTGGTCCTATTTGTATTTTACTAAGAACCCTGCCGACGTAATAGCTAACTGTTTCCGACTGAAGAAAAAGGAGAAGTTGGCAGTCCCAGCTGCTTGCGTTTAATTATTGAAAAACCTGTAAATCCACAGGGTTCGAGAAATACAAATGAAGCTTTCACAAGGTCTGATAAAGTTAAGAGGGGATATGATCTTTTTTATAACAGAAGGATTTGTATCCTTAAAAGAGGGATCCACTCCGGTGCAACTAAAAATCCTTAGAGATACTGGAAATTCTCGGGCACTTACATTGGACAGTGTTCTAAAATTTAGTGATGAGGCTGACACTAGTAAGGTAAACGATATACCAGGTATTGGGAGTGTACACTGTGCATTTGAATAGTGTAAATTACAGGTCAGGGTTAGTTACAGGACCCATTAAAGTATGCCTACAACCCAGTTTACCGGTGAACGATGTTTCTCTATTCTGAGGGAATGAATTAGCAGATGGACACGTTTTCTCTTGAACTGATTTTGACGAATAAGCCTATCTCCAATTAATCAAAGATAGGTTCAACACGGCTTCCTCCTATGTTGTAACCGGAGCATTGGGGAAAAAACAAAGATGGCTGAGGAGGATGGATCTACTAACCATAACTGTTCAACTCGGGATTCGGATTTTGAGGATGAGCCAGAAACTTACTTAAATTCATTGTTTGATCAAAACTCTTGAAATAAATCGGACCAGGAAAATCTGTCACTGTCTCGGAAGGAGATGATAGCAGAGCAGAGTAGAGAACCTGAGATTATCACATTAAAAGAACAACTCTTGCAGATAGCGAAATTGATAATGTGCCAGTGGGATATCATTTTAAGAGTGGAGTGTTAATGAGGAACTGGAGATCTCCTACAATTCCTGGAACTGAAAATTGGGAAGTTATTTAACAGGTAATAGTTACTAAAGTTTATCGAAATCAGATTTTAAATTCGGCTCATCGTATGCCCTTGGGTGGACATCAAGGTGTGAAGAAAACTGAACAAAGTTACTAAACATTTTTGCTAGCCTCGTTTGAGAAGAGATGTGGCGACATTTTGCCGGACATGTCATACTTAACGGATTGTGTGCAAACCTAAACAAGCTATTCCACTGGCCCCACTGCAACCTATTCCTGCATTTAGTGAGCCGTTTTCCAAAATTATTGTAGATTCTGTATGCCCATTGCCAAAAAACTAAAACTGGCCATCAATATTTGCTGACCCTCACTTGCACAGCGTCTGGGATTCCCGAGGCAATACCACTCAGGAATATAACGGCTAAAACTATAATAAATACTCATTTTATTATTATTATTATTATTATTATTATTATTATTATTATTATTATTATTATTATTATTATTATTATTATTATTATTATTATTATTATTATTTTACTTATTTTGTGTTTCCGACGGAAATACAATCTGATCAAGGAAGTAATTTTACGTCTGGATTGTTCCAAGCAGATAGTATATAAACCGGGAGCTAAACAGTTTATCTCGTCTTCATAACATCCAGAATGGCAAGGAACCTTGGAGAGGTTCCAGCCTACTCTCAGAACCATGATTAGGATGCATTGTGTGGAAAATGAAAAGGATTGGGATGAGGGCGTATATTTACTTTTATTTGCAGAACGGGAGTCATTTCAGGATTCCTTAGGTTTTAGTCATTTTGAACTTGTGTTTGGGAATAGAGTTAAAGGATCTTTGACCTTATTAAAAGAAAAATGGATTCAGAAAGTGGTGCAGACTAATTTGCTGGGTTTTGTTTTGAAATGTAAGGATAAATTGCGTAAAGCTTGTAGTTTTGCCAGGGAGAATTTAAAATCGGCTCAGGCGAAAATTCAAAACCTGGAGTGATAAGGAATCTAGAATGAGTTAATTTCATCCTGCAGATAAGGAGTTGGTTTACAAGCTGAATTTCATGGTCCTTTTCAGATTATATCTGACATTAATGATGTGCATTATGTGTCAAAAACTCCAGATCGAAGAAAATATACACAGCTTTGTCATATATATGTGATAAAACCATATTAGGATAAAACAGTGCGATACTGTGACTGTTGAGCTTAATAAGAGTGAGTCCGAACCCACTGGGAAGTTAATGGATGATTCATCTGAAACTAAGTTTTAATTGCTATGTTATTTCTGCCAGATTACCAGACTGAACAACTCTGGAAAATATTGATGGGTTAAAAGATACAGGTCCCTATTTGGTTGCTTTTGTTACAGGAAACGATACTTGGGAATCAAATATTACTGCGGTGGAGAAACTAGTTGAAAGGCTTTCAAAATCTACCTTACCTGTTAACTTAGCTAAAAGTGAATTGGTCATACCATTGTCACTCACCTTGGTTATGTTGTAGGTCCGTGCTTGGTGAAGGAATATGATTAACGAGATAGATCAAACTCCATTTCAGCTACATAGTTTGATGTTACAGGAGTATAGTATTTTGATAACTCATATCAAAGGAAAAGATGAAATGATTGCTGACTGTCTATCCAGATGTTGAATGCACAATGTAATTTTTTTACGGAGTAGTATTTTTACATTTGTAACATTCCTACTGTATATTAGTTTGCAAGTTGTCTTATCAAAATTCTGTTATAGATAATATAAATTTTTATTTTATTTTTAAATAGTAGCTAAAATGTTGTTCATAAAAGAGCAAAGATTTCCTTTTTTTGCAGGGAGGTGCTACATACACCGTGGGTATTTTTGACTGTGTTATGACCATTATGTAATTGAGAATTCTGTGAAAATGATGTGATTGTCTTGTGATGGTTGTTGATGTGATTTTCCCGTCAGTGTTAGGTCACATGATGTAATTTTCCCGCAAGTGGGTGGTCACATGATGTTATTATCCAACAGGTAAATTAGTGGAAACCCCTGCTGTAACGCAGTTAGTTCGGGGTAGATCGTTAGTTATTTTTGCCGCGTATTCGTCACCGGACACAGTTTCGTTATTAATGTGGAGTTTTTGCTTTCTATTTTAAGGAAAAACCATTGTGTCGGCAGTTTCGCCAATTGCTGCCGGTTGTAGATTGTTGCATCTTTGATTTAAGTTGGTGTCTTTCGGCGGTTTTATGAAGGATCGACCTTAAGGATTTTTCGTTCAGAAATAGCGATCTGCAGCTGAGATAGCCCATGCAAGATCAGGAAGAATTGTGCAGTGTTCACTTTCCAGCAGCAAAAAGGTCAGTTCGTTTAAACCGTTTTATTTACTTCGCCGTGAATCCTTTGGACAAGGCATCTGCCGACTGTTTAATAGACTCGCAGTTTCTTCGGAGAAATTGTTGCTATAAAATCTCTACTTACTGACTGTATAAATCACTGGGACTTGGACTTTCGAATTTACCACGTGTTTGAACTTAAGACTTAAAGAAATAATCCGGAGTCTGGTTGTTTGTTAAATTGCCATATAGCAGTTAATTACCATTCAAGTTAGTCGTTTGTGTACTTTCCAATATTTTGAGCAGAGTTTATTTAATGTTTATGTTTGTTGATAACAGCTGATTCAATTTTCTATTCATTGTCGCCGGCCACAGATTAAAAATGGGGGCTCGTCCGGGATATCTTTTTATGCGTTTAAGAGATTGTTTAATTATCAACCTGAATGGCAAAAGTGAAGCACCCGATTTGTTTTGTCTCACTGTTCTGTTCATTGGTATCTGAGGCTGGCCCAGATGCGTGTGCAAATATTGAAAGACCTGTAAATCCACTAGTTCAAAAAATTTAAACGAAGCTTTGTCAAAGCCTGACAAAATTAAGAGGGGATATCGTCATTTTATAACCGAAGCATTTGTATCCTTTAAAGAGGGATCCACTCAGTTGCCAGAAAAAAAAATCCTTAGTGATACTGCAGCTTCTGAATCACTTATGTTAGACAGTGTATTAAAATTTAGTGATGAGGCTGACACTGGTGAGCTAAACTATATACGAGTTGTTGGGAGTGCCCTTATGCCTACAAATTTGCATAGTGCAAATTAAAGGTCAGGGTTAGTTACAGGACCTATTAAACTAGGTCTACGACCCGGTTTACCAGCCCGTTTAGTTTTTTGCTGTTTAATTTGCAAACATGTTACAAATTAGTTCCATGAAATAACAGACAGCAAACGGTTAAAAGGATTATATTTATGAATCTTAACTTAACTAATGGGTTAGAAATGAGGAACAAAAAGAAGAAAGCCCATTTTAATTAAACAGTCAAATATGCAAAAGTTGGAGCTAATCTTGAACTTCCTTATCACTCGCGTGCTGATCCCTTGGACAATATGAAAGCACACACCACCCCACGAACGTCGCTCGCAATCCATCTCGAACAAACTGGTCTCCCAATCGAATAGATCCTATGATCTGTTCTCCCGGCGTCTTCTTTCCTTATCTCCCACCGTCTTCCTTCCTCATCTCCAGCCGAACCGAAAAAAAAACAACCTTGGTGTCCCCCGCCAAGAAAAGCTGTCCCGAAATTTCTCGTACCAATTCGATCACACGCGTTCATTATGTTCAACTGTTACCCAAACAGGTTGCCAGCAGAACAGAATGCTTGACCGAACAGCTAAATGAAATACCTAAAAAATGTCAGTAAATGTATGAGGCAGGGAATTGGAGTACTTGATCATCATTGTGCTTTGAATTTTGAACTGAGAACAGAATCACACACAAAATGCTGGCAAAACATCAGATCAGGCAGCATCTCTTGACATGAATAAGGGCTCGACTTTGCGGGCCGAAACGATTCATTAAGACTTAGCAGCAGCAATGTACGTTTTCTCTCTACTTATTTGCAATCAGATCCCTGCACCTCAACGGCACTTGTAACTAATCAACGTGGTTCTGAGCCTAAGCAAAACCGTATTAAAAAAGTCCGTACCTCTCACCGTTTTAAGACCACTGGGACATAGGACCATACCTTATAGGACCAGAATTAGGCCATTTGGCCCATTGCGTCTGCTCAACCATGGCTGATCCTTTATTTCCCTTCCTCACCGCCCATCCCCGGCGTAAGGTTTAATGCTGACTCCAATCAACAACTTGTATCTGCCTTCCTCGACTCCATTTTGTCAGCCATATTTCAGTTCCTCCACACCTGCATCCAGGATACATCCCATGCGCTCCACTTATTCAATAACTTCCAGTTCCCCGGTCTCGACCGCTTCATTTTCACTATGGATGTCCAATGTTTATACACTTCCATTCCCCATCAAGAAGCCATCCGCTACTTTCTGGGCAATAGACCTCACCAGTTCTACAGCACCACGACACTCCTCCGGTTGGCGGAACTGGTACTCACACTTAATAACTACCCTTTTGCCTCTTCCCACTTTCTTCAGACCAATTGTGCAGCTATGGGCAATCGCATGGGCCCCAGCTATGCCTGCCTCTTCGTGGGTTATGTGGAACCGTCTATATTCCAAATCTATACTGACACTGCTCCCAAACTTTTCCTTCGCTACATTGACGACTGCATTGTTGCTGCTTCCTGCAGCCATGCCGAGCTCGTCAATTTCATCGACTTTGCCTCTAACTTTCACCCAGACCTCAAATTCACTTGGTCCATCTCGGACACTTCTCTCCCCTTTCTCGATATCTCGGTCTCCACCTCTGGAGACAGACTGTCTACTGACATGTTTTATAAACTCACTGACTCTCATAACTATCTCGACTACAACTCTTCCCAACCTGCCAAATGGAGAAATGTTATTCCCTATTCGCAATTCCTCCGCCTCCAACGCATCTGCTCCAGGGATGAGGCTTTCGGTTCCAGAAATCTCTAATGTCCTCTTTCTTTAAGGATCGTGGTTTCCCTTCTGCCGTCCTCAATGATGCCCTCCCCCGCATCTCCTCCATTTCACTAACTTCGGCCCTTTCCCCATCCTCCCGTCACTACAACAGGGACCGTGTTCCCCTTGTCCTCACCTACCACCCCAACAGCCTCCGGATCCAGCATATTATCCTCCGCAACTTCCGCCACCGTCAACAGGACCCCACCACTAAGCACATCTTTCTATCTCTACCCCTCTCAGCTTTTCACAGGGATCGTTCCCTCCGCGACTCTCTGGTCCACACGTCCCTCCCAGAGATCTCCCACCTGGTACTTATCGCTGAAAGCGTAAATGGTATACCTCCTCTCTTACACAATTCAGGGCCCCAGACAGTCATTCCAGGAGAGGCATCACTTTGATTGTGAGTCTGTTGGGGTCATCTATTGCATCCGGTGCTCCCGGTAAGGCCTCCTCTAATCGGCAAGACCCAAGGCAGTTTGGGGGATCGCTTCGTCGAGCACATCCACTCCGTCCGCAACAACAGACAGGATCTCCCGGTTGCCAGCCATTTCAACTGTGCTTCACACTCTCATTCGGATATGTCCATACATGGCCTCCTCTAACGCCATGATGAGATCAAATTCAGATTAGAAGAGCAATACCTCATATACCGTCTGGGTAGTCTCCAGCCCCTTGGCATGAACATCGAATTCTCCAACTTCCGGTAATTTCCTCCCTCAGCTTTCACACATCCCAGTTTCACTCTGCCTCCTCTTCCAGCTGCCTATCACCTCTCTTATTATTCTGACTTCTTCTACTACACATTGCTTTCCCCTTACATTCCTTCTACAACTTTCCTGCCTACCCCCTCCGTGCTTCCCCTCCCCACCCTTAGATCTTTCCACTGATTGGTTTTTCACCTGGCACATACAAACCTTCTCTTTCCCACCCCTCCCCCCACCTTCTCTTTAGGGCTCTTGCCCCTTCCCTCTTGAGTCCTGACGAAGGGTCTCAGCCTGAAACGTTGATTGCTCGTTTCCATGGATGTTGTCCGACCTGCTGAGTTACTGCAGTTTGTTGTACGTGTTGCTTTAACCAGAGCTTCTGCAGTGAACTGTGTGTTTACCAATAAATCTCAGCCCTAAATAACCCCAGGGACATGGGCTCCCCAGCAGTATGGGGTAAACAATTCCTCAAATTCACCACCCTCTGGCGAAAGAAAGTTCTCCGCTTCTCTGTTTTAAATGGACGCCTTTCTATTCTGAGACTCAGCTCTCTTGTCTCAGACACAGAAACCTGGGGAAATATCCTTTCCACATCCACTCTGCCTAGGCTTTTCAACACTCGAAAGGATGAAATGAGATCGCACCTCATTTTCTGAAGCTCCAGCGAGTACTGACCCATAACCCTCAAACAGTACTAATATGTAGCCCTTTCATCCCTGGAATCGTGTTTGTGATTCCTCTGGGCCTTCTCCAATGCCAGCACGTATTTGTTCGACGAGGATCCGAAAGCTGTTCACAATTCTCACGCTGGAGCTTCAGCACCGACTTGTAAATCTTCAGCATCGCATCACTGTTCTTGTGTCCTAGACCTCTTGAAATGAATGTCACCATTACAATTTTCTTCCTTAACTCCGACTCTACCTGCATGTTTACAATTTCGGTGTTCTCGCAAGTACTTCGAATTCCCTTTGCACCACAAATTGGTGAATGTTCTCCAAGATTAGCAAATAATCAGCATAGTTCTTTCCACTACCGAAGCGTATGCACATGCATTTACCGTTGTACTTTCAGTTACCACTTTCTTGCCAATTCTCCTAATCTGCCTGAGGTCCTCTGCTCAACAGTACCTGCCCCTGCGCCAGTATTTGGAGTATCTGCAAACTTGGAGCATCTATATCATTGACATAGAGCAAAAAGGTTGTCCATACACTACTCGGCACAGGCAGCCAACTAGAAAAGGATCCACTTACTTCCACTCGATTGCGCCTACCGTTCAATCAATGATCATGGTATTTCTTGTAATACCATGGACTTGTAATATGGTACGCAATCTCATGTGTGGCACCATGTCAAACATGATTTGAACTTCCAAATACA
The DNA here is from genome assembly GCF_048418815.1 of Hemitrygon akajei. NCBI lineage: Eukaryota > Metazoa > Chordata > Chondrichthyes > Myliobatiformes > Dasyatidae > Hemitrygon > Hemitrygon akajei. Next base: position 1,049,636 of record NW_027331926.1, on the reverse strand, counting down.
CAACATCTCCTGTACTCCCTTTATCTATTCTACGTGTATTCTCCTCAAGGAAATCCAGCAGTTTCATCACGCAAGGCTTTAAGATATTTCTGAGATAGGTAAGTGCCTTGGGCCTGATGATATCTGCGTAAGATATTGAGAGAGACAGCAGATGAACCTGTTCTCTCCTGGCTTGTCCTCTGTTACCTTATCCTGAACAACTGAATTCAACATCTTCCGAAACGCGAAGTTCAGGCTACCAGGTACATAACTCCCTTTCTGTTATCTTCCTCCTTTCCTAAAGAGTGAAGAGTTTTTTCTGTCCTCTGGCATCATGCGAAAATCCAATGATTTTAAAAAGATCATTGCTAATGCCTCCACAATCTCTACCGCTCAGTCTTTAAGAACCCTAATATGGAGTTCATCTGGTCCGGCTGACTTATGTAGTCTTTGGTCTTTCAGCCTTTTGAACACCTTCTCTATTGTGAGAATAACTGCACCCACCTCTATTCCTTTGCACACTACAACATCAGGCAAACTGCTAGTATCTTCCACAATGACAACTGATGCAAAATACTCATTTCGTTCAACTGCCATCTTGATGTCCCGCATTTTTATTTCTCCGGCCTCATTTTCGAGCGGTCCTATCTACACTTCGTTTTCATTTGATTTTCCTGTACTTGAAAACGATTTCACGACCCACTTTGATATTCTTAACTAATTGATTCCATATTTTACCCTTTCCATTCTAATGATTCTGTTAGTTGCTCTTTGTACGTTTTTTTTTCAGATTTCCCATCAGTTTTTTTTTTGTTTCTTTTTTACATGTGCCTTCTCTTTTGCTTTGACGCTTTGCCACGATTGTGCTAATTTGTCACTGGAGTATTTATCTGCTCATACAATAAATAAATAATTAAATAAGTAAACAAACAAACAGATAGATGGATAAATAAATAAATCAGTGAGTGAATTATTAAGTAAGTAAGTAAATACATAAATAAATGGATAAATAAATAAATACTTTTAAAAGCATGTATTCTGCACGTTCCCCAGTTTTACCAGCATCCTGCCGCATATCTGCCCTGCAGACAATTCTGACAGTGTGCCCTTCAAGACCTTTGGCCAAGACCTAGTTCATACTACTATAACTTCCTTTACTCCACTGAAATACTGCTGAGTCAGAGTTTAATATTCCCAATCATATTTGAAATTGAACTCAACTATACTGTGACCACTACATCCTAAAGGTCGGAACGGATCAGGGAGCAAACGGTAAAGGTTCATTTATCATATGCTCCCTAATCACTTCCGATTCATTTCTGAACACCCAATCCAGTAAAACTGATCCGAAGTCAGCTTAAGGAATAACTGTAAATAGAATACAACCCCCTCGAGCTACATGTAGAACAATCCCATGTCTATCAAAACATCGATTCTTATGCACATATATTTCACGTTGAAATCTGCGGTCTGGATTCCAGCAACTTTCGAGAGGCCTACAAAATTTCAGTTTACCAAAACAGACTGTTCAGTAACCAAACACTCAGGGACAATATGGATCAATTCACGGACGAGCCCCCAATTGTTACGATGGGGCAACAATGAATACAGAATAAACGAGGAAATCTGCAGATGCTGGAAATTCAACCAATACACAAAATATGCTACCTGCCCTGCTGCGTTCCTCCAGCATGTTTTGTGTAATAGAATAGAGACAGGTTTCCTAAACAAAGAAGCATTTATTAAACCTTTTTCAAGAGTGAAAAAAAAACGAAAAGTAAACAAACGACCAACTTAACCGCAGTTAACTGCATGGCAACTCGAACAGTTCTTAAAGCGATAAATGCGAACACAGTCCTAAAAAGATAAATGCAAAATTCCAGGTCATTTAGACAGTTAATTAGGAGATGCATTCTTGAAGTAACGAATTCCGCGACGACCTTACGTTACTGCTGTTCCTAGCTGAAATTTGTATTGCCCGAAGTATTTACGACGGAGGAAATAAAAACGTCTTAAAGGAACTGACCTTTTCCTTGGCGAATAACACTGCCCCAATCCATTCTGCTCTTATAGCAGGGATTACCTCGGATGCAATTTACTGATTCCCTGAACGAAGGTTCAGTAAGATCGATCCTGTATTACAGCCGACGACACCAATTTTACTCGAGACATCGGGTTCCCGTACTTCGGCAAATCTTCACTCTGTAATAAATAGATTTTAAAATAAAATCGAAGATACATCAAGCATGACTGGCAGTGATTTGAAAAACTGCTGGTAAAACTTACAGTAGAAAGTAAAACTCCTCATGAAAACGAAACTGCGTCCTGAGACGAAAACGCAACATAACGGATGAACTGACGAATTAAACAACGAACTATCCTGCACAAGGACAAGGCTTTCCCGTTTAAAACCTGATGGAACAGGTTATCACATGACCTCTCACTGCCCGGAGAATTACTTCATGTGACCTCACACTGGCGGGAAATAACATCACCCCACCATAACAAGACAATTACATCAGCTCACCACATACCCAATTACGTAATGGTCATAAAGTAGTCACAAGATACCCGCGGGGCATGTAACACTTGACTCTCTGTGTCAATTTTCCTTTTAAAGTTCTATCTTGCGGAAATTTAATCTTTTGGATTAAAGCATCCTCATCTGCTCATTTAGCAGACTGTTGAAATGTAGCAGTGTACCTCTCACTTAAGTATGTTCTTACTTAACAGGGATGCTCCTTTTAAATTCCTCAATTAATATCAACTCATTTCGTTTATTATAGTTTTCATTTGCATTTTTAGAGGAATACCATCTCTCAAAACACACAGCTTTATCGCAGGCAAATTCCACGTAAGTTTTTTTTCCAACGATTTTTTCATATTTATCAATCTTTCTCTTTAAATTTCTGGAAACAGTTCATACGTGTTCATTATATGCTGCTTCACGATATCACAATCAAGTGCTTGCTCAGCAGTTAAAGCTGCAGAAACTTGCTTTGCCTTGCCCTTAATTACACTCTGTTACATCACCAGCCATTTCTCTTTCGGTCACTGAGAAATCAGAGCACCAGTTTCAAAATTTTGGAAATATTTATCCACTTCTGTTTCATTAAATGAAGTAGCTAATATAACTTCTCGACTAGGAACCAAAGGACTGATTCTCGGACCTTAATTTCTCCATCGCTAACTGCAACACCCTCTTTCTCTCTGCTTCTTTAGCTTTAAATTCTCTCTTTTTATTTTCATTTTCTAACCGACATCATTGCAAGTCCGCTTTGCATTGCTCTAACTTCATTGGTTCGATTTGTAACTTCATCTCTCGATTACTTATTGGAAACATATTTAAAACCGCTTCATCAGAAACACCCGAACCAACATATTGTGACGCGATTTTTCTCTGAATTACTGGCTTCGTTGCAGCCTTTGAAATTCCTTTAAAATCCAACCTCCCAGAAATTTCGTATACAGAACGGTTTTTGGCCTTTGCTAATAACTCCGGTTCTGGCAATGCCAGAAAGTCGTCAATATTCATTGTTGCCGTATACCACACACAAACCAACTTTGACATTGATCTCTCACATCATGAAGACCCTGGTGAGACTTGTTTTAGAGCAGCTCCGGCCTATGGTTAGGCCACACCTAGACCCCCTCTAGTTCGCCTACCAGCCCCGACTAGGAGTTGAGGATGCCATCGTCTACCTGCTGAAACGTGTCGTTGCCCGTCTGGACAAGCCGGCGAGCACTGTGAGGGTCATGTTTTTTGACTTCTCCAGTGCGTTCAACACCATCGGCCCTGCTCTGCTGGGTGGGAAGCTGACAGTGATGCAGGTGGATACTTCCCTGGTGTCATGGATTATTGATTACCTCACTGGCAGACCACAGTCCGTGCGCTTGCGATACTGTGTGTCAGACAGAGTGGTCAGCAGCACTGGGGCTCCACAGGGGACTGTCCTGTCTCCCTTTCTCTTCACCATCTACACCTCGGACTTCAACTACTGCACAGAGTCTGGCCATCTTCAGAAGTTATCTGCTGATTCTGCCATAGTTGGATGCATTATTCTTTCTAGTTGTCGCCTCAGAAGCACGTAGAACGGACAGCAAATCCTGGAGGTCCTGCCTTTTAACCTCGCTTTCGAGTAGTCAACACTCCCACGTAATAATGCTGCAGACTATATCCGAGATATCCTTGACGTTGTCGCTGACAAAATCACCTGTCGGCAACAGTGACGAATATCTAACCATCATATCCTGACTTTCACCCTGACGCTATCCCCACCCCACGCACAGAGACACAACTCAACGCGCACTTCTGAGTCACAGAGGCAAACTAAGTGCCAGAGACCCGACCACTGTGATTAAACACTTTTAGGTGATACTCCCGCTCCACCAAACACCGCGACAGTATCCAAAAAGTTGAGGGAGATGGCCACAAGGGAACTCTGCCCTGTCCTCTTCAGCCGTTCATCCTCCATGAGAGTCACACACTCTCCTGTGTCCTGCACTCTGCCTGTAACTGCCTCTCTATTTGTCGTACATCACAGCTCCAGTCTTTCGAATGATTTGGAGCTCGTCCAGTTCCATTTCGTCGTCAGGGTTACTGGAGTTCTCTATGCCTTCCGACATTCCGCAAGAGGCGCATTCAACTACCCTGCCTGGCATCCCTGTTATCGTATCGGATCAGATATAAAAATGGAAGGAAAAAAGAAGTCTCAGCCTGGGGCTTTTCTTATATTTGCCTACTTTGACTGAAGTTTCCCGGAGCTGACGCCTCGGCGAGCAGAAGCCTGAAGATCACCAGCTTGACGGTCCATTCAGATGATGGTTTCTGAATTTGCCCCTGCCACCCTCTTACAGATCAACGGCAAACGCTTCTACGACGCTGGAAAAAGCTTGTTTTCACTGTAAGGACTCGCTGTCGACTTTTTCCCCGGGCTGACTGAATCAGTCAGACTCCCAAATCAGCCAAATACCCGATAGGTCGCTGGTCAAAACTCTTTTTTTCTGAAAATCATTGTTTTGGAATTATCTAACTCGATATCATTTTCAAACTACCCATGCATCTATAATTTTTAAGAACTGTCTATGCAAAAAATTATTTTTAATCTCTTTATATCATCATTATTGTTTTTTTTAATTATTTGCTGCGTGTATCTTCCATTGTGGACCACTTGTATATCAGTGTCTGGCTGTATCGCTATAGGTTTCTCCATTTTGAGTCCATTTACAGACACGGCACACATCCGTCGGCAGCCGTCTGGGTGGATTAATAGATACACTTCCAATCTGCTTTTGTGTTGCTTCACTGACGGTGAGCAAAGAAAGGGTTAACTGCACCTGCAATTCTGTAGAGGTTAATTAAGGGAGTGTCCGTGGGGATTGTTGACGTCACCGCGGAGGTGTGCCTGCTGGTTGCCTGGTCTATTAATATGCTCAGTATCCATGAATACGACGGTTTCGGTGAGAGACGCCAGTCTGCGCTATCAGAGACCAGCGGTTGCAGACAGAGAGAAGACGAGGTTGGATCGGGAAAAGGAAAATCTGGACTATCCCAGCAATGGATCATAATCTTCGAATTACATCGCACAACGCTACAGGAATCGCGAAGAATATTTTCGGGCAAATTCAGTATCTTTTTGAATATTACGAATGGCTGACGTTGGACTCTCGAATCACTGTTGTGCTTATGGCAGTCAAACTGGTTTACTACCCCGTACTCGCCATTGTAGCTCTTCCTGGTAAGTACCTCGTCTCTTCCTCATGGCTTACGTTAAAAAATATGTCCGCTTCTCTTACATACCTGTCCTCCAACCACTCGCTAATTGCACGGCAGGTCTTTCCAAACAGTATGGCTTCAGCAAACATCGGCTCAGTGTATTTGATAAGGTACCACATGCAAGGCTTATTGTGAAAGTAAGGAGGCATGTGATCCAAGGGGACTTTGATTTGTGGATGCAGAAATGACTTGCCCACAGAAGGCAAAGTGTTGTTGTGCACGGTATATTCTTCATTGAGGTCGTTGACCAGTGGTTTGCCTCAGGGATCTGTTCTGGCACCCCTACACTTCGTGATTTTTATAAATGACCTGGATGAGAAAGTTTAGGGATGGGTTAGCAAGTTTGGTAATGAAAACAGGTCGGAGGTGTTGTGGATAGTGTGGAGAACAGTGAGATGTTACGGAAGGATATTAATAGGATGCAGGACTGCGGTATGAAGAGGCAGATGAAGTTCTACACAGAGAGGTGTGATGAGGTTTCTTTTGGTAGTTCAAATATGGTGGCAAAATAGAGTATTACCGGAATTAAATACAGAAATAAGTAGCTCCAACGTCTCACCAGTTTAAAAGCATGAAGTCACGTGGGCATCTACCCTGCGATGATCTGCCGCCGACACAAAGAGTGCAGAGCAAAATGGCAGCGTGCAGAGGACTATTAACATGTTCTGCGAATGTACCAACACCTGGCAGATGGAGTGCAAAGTTGGTAAATGCGGGTCATCTACTTGGGAATAACTAACTGAAGAACAGAATATTACTGCAGTGGTCAATGTTTGCAGTATGCTGCTGTGCGGAGGGATTTTGTAGTGTCTGTGTGAGAGTGGTTTCTTCTTTTATGTTACTGTTAAGGCGAGTATACTGGCTTCTTTGTTATGCTAAAAATGCTTCTTTTTTATGTTAACTGTTTTCTCTCGCAGCTTGTTTGGGTTACAATTACTGACAAGGAGAATTGCATTCATTTGCTAACCAATTGGGATAGATGTTATTGTGAGTCTGTAAGATATTGTTTCGCGGGCTTTGGGAAGAAGGCGCGATGGGGATAGAGAGAGGATAGACGATGTTGTAAGCTGGGCGACGGAACGGACCCCGAGCGGGAGTCCGAAGCCCAGGGTCTTCGGCGAGGTGAGGAGACGAGGACAAATTCGTGTGGACCGTCTGGTCGACCACCGTTGTTGGTCCCAGGCGGCGGGTTGTGAAAGTCGGAGGAGATCAAATGGTGGCACGAAGACGTCCTTGATTGAGCTCCAACGGTTGTGCACGAAGTGGTTGTAATTTGATACGTTTACTTTTCATTTTATATTGTATCTCTATGAAGCACATAGTTCGAGTAAAATCTATAAAGTGCAATCATTTAATCGCATACGGTGAGCTGTTTGTTATTTCGTGTGGTGTGGACATCACACAGAATCTACACAAACTGATTACCCAGACTGGCGGGGCCGAAGGCTGCTCCCCCTAGACGGCAGCGAGCTGAGCAAGCCGATGGTTTACCGGTGGGCTACATGTGCTTGAATCACAAAAGCTTGCTTTGCAGGGGCAGCAGCCTGGCAAGAAGGCAGATGGGCTGTTCGTCTTTGTTGCCAGAGGGATTGAATTTAAGAGCGGGGAGGTCATGCTGCAACTGCACAATGTACTGGTGAGGCGGCATCCGGAGTACTGGGCAGTTCTGGTCTCCCAACCTGAGGACGAATAAACTGGCAGTGCAGGCGGTTCATCAGTTGATACCAGAGATGAGGTGATTCGACTATGACGAGAAATTGATTCGACTGAGATCGTACGCGATGGACCTCATAAGGATGAGAGAAAATCTTCCAGAAACATATAAAATTATGCAATGGATAGACTGAATAGTGGCAGGACAGTTGTTTCCACGGGTAGGTGAGACTAAAAATGCGGGACATATCCTAAGGATTCTGGGGAGTAAATTTAGGACCGTGATCAGAAGGAAGCTCTTCTCTCAGAGAGTGGTGAGTCTGTGGAATTGTCTACTCAATGAAGCAGATGAGTCTACCTCAATAAATATATTTAAGATAGGCTGGCATGTTTTTTTTTTTTCACAGTACAATAATTAGGGTTATGACGAATAAGGTAGATATGCGGTGATGAATCCATTGTCAGTCTCACTTCAGTGGTTGGTAAGTAGACGGAGAAGATCCGGTGAAGTAGAATTTATAAACATTTAGAGAGGTAGAACATGATTAGGAGTAATCAGAATGGCTTTGTCAAGGGTAGTTCGTGCCTTAAAAGCCTGATTGAATATTTTTAGGATGTGACTAAACACATTGATGAAGGAAGAATAGTAAGTGTAGTGTAGATAGATTTCAGCAAGACATTTGATAAAGTACTCCATTCAAGGCTTATTGAGGAAGTAAGGAGGCAAGTGATTTAAGGGAGATTGCTTTTTGGATACAGAACTGTCTTGCCCAGAGTAGGCAAAGTCTGATTGTAGACGGGCATATTCTGCGTGCGGTTCGGTGACCAGTGGTGTACCACAGGGATCTGTTCTGCGACCCTTACTCTTCGTGATTTTTATAAAAAACTAGGGTGAGGAAATGGAGGGATGGGTTCATAACTTTGCTGATAACACAGAGGTTGGAGGTGTTGTTGATAATGTGGAGGGCTGTCGGAGGTTACAACGAGACATTGATAAATGCAAAACTGCGCGATAAAGGTTCAGATGGAGTTCAACCCAGATAAGTGTGAAGTGGTTCATTTTGGTCGTTCAAAGTATGATGGTAGAATATAGTATCAATGGCAAGACTCCTGGCAGTATGGAGGATCAGAGGTATTTTTGGGTCCGAGTCCATAGGGCACTAAAATGTGTTGCGTAGACTGACTCTGTGGCCAAGAAGGCATACGGTGTATTAGCCTTCATTAATAATGGAATTGAATTTCGGAGCCGAGAGGAAATGCTGCAGCTGTATAGGACCCTGCTCAGACCTCACTTCGAGTATTGTGCTCAGTTCTGGTCTCCTCACTGCAGGAAGAATGTGAAATCGATAGAAAGGGTGCAGCGGATATTTACCAGGATGTTCCCTGGATTGGGGAACAATCCTTACGAAAACTGGTTGAGTGAACTCGTTCTTCTCTTCTTGGAGCGACGGAGAAGGAGAAGTGACCTGATAGATGTGTATAGGATGATGAGAGGCATTGACCGTGTGGATAGTCAGAAGCTTTTTCCAAGGGCTGACATCGTTGCCACCAGAGGACACAGGTTAAAGGTGCTGAGAGCAGGTACAGAGGATATATCAGGGGTATTTTCTTTTAATGCAGAGTGTGGTCTGTGCGTGGAATGGGCTGCCGGCACCGGTGGTGGAGGCGAATACAATAGGGTCCTTTAATAGAATTTTGAATTGTTACATGGAGCCAAGAAAAAATATAGGCCTATGGGTAAACCAAGTAATTTATAAAGTAGGGACATGTTTGGCACAACTGTGCAGCCAAAGGGGCCGGTATTGTGTGGTAGTTTTTTTTATGTTTCTGGATCATCTATGATCATGTTCTTTGCCAAATCATGCCAATCTGAATAGATGGACTATTCCTGCTGAGTTTGCTAATGTTCTTGTATTCTCAAATTCTCTCGTGTTTCCAGATGAGCGGAGATGAAATTCTGTCAGCGTGATACATGGAGTATTAATCAGTTTATTATTCTCTTAACAATTCCCGGTCTCTACTCCTTCTTCTGTCACCAAAGATCAGAATACATTCAAGCCATCCATTGATAGCCCTGCTTAGCCCATAGGGCACGGCAGCTGAATTCAGCAATTCCAGCACTGATCCTTCTGCGCCATTTCATAACAGATAACTTATTATCCTTATCAATCACATTCTGGCGCCCATTCCCTGTATCATTGACACCCCGACGAATCTGCACACTTCCCCACTGCAGAAACTGCCTCTCCACGACATCTCGGCCTTTCAATATTCGACAGGTTACAATGAGATTCCCCTCATTTTCCTGAACTTCAGCAGGTACTTTATAATCACTACCGATTTAGTAATGGCACCCGATAATCTCCTTAGAAGATACATTAATTTCATATTCATCTCTGCTCTCGGAAGTGTTGTCGATTAAAATAATAGCTTTCAGAGAATGTTTCCATCCAAATGTTTGCTAATGGTTTTTGTCTCTCTCCTCACAGTGAACATGGTGACAATAGTCATCCTGTCGCGGGGTAAGTGCGGTCTCTCCAAAGGCGTCACACGGTACCTGGTTGCCATGGTAGCAGCGGATCAGCTGGTCGTTCTCTTCGATCTGGTATTGAGCAAGATTCCGCTGAGTTACATTTCAGTAGACTTACATTTCTGGTCGCGTCGTGTTCCCGTGTGTAATATCCACGCCGTCGTATTCTACGCCGCCACGGACTGTTCTGTCTGGTTCACCGTCAGTTTCACCTTTGATCGGTTTGTCGCCATTTGTTTTCAGAAGTTGAAACGAAAATACTGCACCGGGAGAGCGGCGGCTCTGGTTCTGGGGACAGTGACTCTGCTGAGCTGCCTAAAGAACATTTTCTGGTACTTTTTGCTCGATGGGACATATTCGATGATAATTTCGTCCGTGCTCTGTATGCGTTCTTCTCGTTTTTCCAAATCTCAGGAGGCAACATTTACACTGATTCATTTTGTCTTCACTCCAATATCCCCATTTGTCCTGATTCTCCTGCTCAACAGTTTAACCATCAGGCACGTCTTAGTGGCCAGCCGAGCACGGAGGAGACTCCATGGTTCTCGCGATGGCGAGTCTCCCGCTGACCCGGAGATGAAGAACCGCAGGCAATCCCTCCTGTTACTGCTGGTGATGTCGGGGAATTTCATCCTGCTGTGGGCGCTGTTGACGGTGTTTTCCGTATGGGATAGCCTGTATTTTTACATTGGCGTGCTAAGCTCCAATTCTCTGCAGGATCTGGGCTACATGCTGCAACTGCTGAGCTGCTGCACCAACACGGCCCTTTACGCCGTGATTCAGGCCAGGTTTAGGGAGCAGCTGAAGGAAACGGTGCAATCGCCCTTCAGTCTCATGGCAAAGTTCACTCGGCGTTGTCTGGACCGCATTAATCCTCGGTGACATTCGTCCCAAACCGCCGTAAAATATCCTATTTCATGAATGGCATATGCAGTTCTATTGGGACGGAGGACGGCCCCGATTAGCTCCCGCAAGAACCGAATTTTAATCACAACGGAGAAATAACAGTCGATAGGGAATTTTCGACAGTGAGTTGTTACGGGGTTTGTGATAGACATATAAATGGCTCGGATGTATGCAAATAAGTTCTCTAACAATCTTGCAGACGACACAAAAATGTCTTTGAGACATACACAAATTGACGGAGGTTCTACGGGCGGTAATTTCAAATGAACTCTATAGTGGGTGCATGGGAAACACTTCATACTGTGGTGGCTGAGGCACAAGGAGGACAGACCTTCAAGAGATGTTGAGACAGACATGTGCCTATGAGGAAAATGGAAGGATAGGCTCACTATGGAAGCAGAGAAAATCAGTCAGCGAATATATTAGTAATTTAACTAGATCAGCACGAATGTGAGACGAGAGGGATGTTCTGGTGGTGCAATGTTCCAATGAAGAGAATGACAACTACAGACCCCTTTTCTGGAATGGAAAGGACAAGGGGCCGGCTGAGGGGATGATGAGGTAGATTACCTACTGACAGGGGGAATGTAAAAATAGATGATGAGCAATGTAGGGGCTAGTGGGGTTACGTAAGAGGGTGTGCGGTGATAGTTGGAAGAAGTGAGGGAACGAAGCAGTAGGAACTTCTGAACACTTGATGTGTACGAAAGCAAGGAAGGAGGTTGACCAGGTGGAGAAGATGGATAAGTGATCTGAGCAGACGAGACGGGAGAGGAACCAGAAAAGCAGATGGAACTGGAGAAAGTTGACGGCGGTAATCAATTTTCAGGTAGGAAAATTGGGTAGAATATGAGCTGTTTCCCATACAGATATCATTCCAGCAGCAAAGACCGTGGTCGGGCATTTAACCTAACGGTTAGCGTCGGAGTTCTGAGTCCACTTCCGGAGTCCTCAGTCAGGACACTCTGGACGTCCGACTCGTTCAATGTGCTGGTTTTTCCCTTTCACTGTCCAAAGAACTGTCGTGTAGTTAAATTGGTATTGCAAATTGTCCCCTGATTAGTTTGGGGTTAGAACGTACTCCCTGATTTTTGTTGGTGCGGCGCTCTATCTGGAAATATAATAAATATTTCAAGAATAAACTCTCAGAATGGGAATGCGAGATGGAGTAGATTTGCAGACCAGAGGGCAGTTCTAACCTTTGCGCAGGACGGTGCCGAAGTACTCGCCGAAACGTTCCCCGATATTCAATCGGATCTCACCGAAGAGGTGAAGGCCGCACTCACCTGGCAACACCGGATACAACAGGTGGAACCGGCAGACTGGAGGTGAAGTGTCACCTCAGCAGAAAGGCCGTTTTGGGACCCTGAACGCCGGGGCGGGAGACTTTGTCTGCGCCGGCGCAGCATTGATCCCGCTTACAGGGTAAAGCGCCAGCAAGAAGATCAGTGGGGAGTTATTTAAAGCTGCTGGACCGACATCGGCTCCCGATCTGTGGTCATGGCAGTACAACAAGTGTGTGAGTTCCTTTAACGGCTGTAAAGATTTTTTTTAAATTAAGTAAATGCATCCCAGTCCATCACGGGTAACAACCTGCTCATTATTAACTACATCTACAGGGAACGCAGTAGCAAGTAGGTAAAATCCAATCCATCATCAGGGATCCCCACCACCCAGGCTATGCTCTCTTCACACTGCTGCCATCTGGAGGTATCTACAGGCGCCGCCATCAATACAGTTAACACACCTAAACATTCGGCTTTTGCAGCAGAGGCGAGAAATTCACAGAACCTCACTGACCCCGACACTGGTCTGCACCTGTGAGGTATGGACTCATTTTCAAGGGGTCCACATCAGATTTTCTGTGTACTAATTGACTATTAATATCACATATTTATATTTATATATATATGGGAATGGGAAGATATTGTATATATATATATATATATATATAGAGAGAGAGAGAGAGAGAGAGAGAGAGAGAGAGGGAGAGAAAGAGAGAGAGAGAGAGTAAATAGGATGTATCTGTACCACAGATTTCAAAGTTGTGCCGAACATGTTCCTAATTGAGAAATGGCGAGCATTACTCAGAGCCCGCTATTTTTCTAAGCTCCATGTAAGTATCCAAAATTCTATTAGAAGACCCTATCATATCCGACCACACCACCGTTGCCGGCAGCTTATTACACGACTTCACCACTTTCTGCGTAAAAAGCATAACCCCGACATCTCCTCTGTATCTACTCCCTAGCAGCTTAAACCTCTACTCTCTTGCGACGGCCATTTCTGCCCTGAGGAAAAAAAGCCTCTGACAATCCTCACGATCAATGCCTGTGATCATCTTATACACCTCTATGAGGTCACCTCCGATCATCCCTCGATCCAATGAGAAAAGGCCGAGTTCTCTCAGCCTGAACTCATAAGGCATGCTTTCTAATCCAGGCAACATCCTTGTAAATCTCCTTTGCAACCTTTCTATGGTTTCGGCATCCGTCCTGTAGTGAGGCGACCAGAACTAAGCACTGTACTCCAACTGGGGTCTGACGAGGGTCCTATATAGCTGCGATATTACTTCTCAATTCCGTAATTCAATTCCACGATTGATGAAGGCCAATACACCGTATGCCTTCTTAACCAGGGAGTCAAACTGCTCAGCTGTTTTGAGCGTACTATGGCCCTGAACTCTGAGATATCCTCTTCCGCTCCACACTGCCAAGAGTCCTACCATTAATGCTGTATTCTGCCATCATATTTGATCTACCAAAATGAACCACTTCGCACTTACCTGGGTTTTCCTCCACCTGCACCTGCTTAGCATGGAGTTCGGTGAGCAGTGATGTATAACCATATAACCATATAACAATTACAGCACGGAAACAGGCTATCTCGGCCGTTCTAGTCTCTGTCGACGCTTGCACTCACCTAGTCCCAGTGGCCTGCACTCTGCCCATAACCCTCCATTCCTTTCCTGTCAATATACCTATCAAATTTTACTTTAAATGACAAGACCGAACCTGCCTTTACCACTTCTACTGGAAGCTCATTCCACACAGCTAACACTCTCTGAGTAAGGAAATTCCCCATCATGCTACCCTTAAACTGTTGCACCTGAACTCTCAAACCATGTCCTCTTGTTTGAATCTCCCCTACTCTCAATGGAAAAAAAACCTATGCACGTCAAGTCGATCTAACCCCCTCAGTATTTTAAATACCTCTATCAATTCCTCCCTCAACCTTCTACGCTACATGGAATAAAGACCTAACTTGTTCAGCCTTTCCCTGTAACTAAGGTGCTGAAACCCAGGTAACATTCTAGTAAATCTTATCTGTACTATCTCTATTTTGTTGATAACTTTCCTATAATTCGGTGACCAGAACTGTAAACAGTACTCCAAATTCGGCCTTGCCAATGCCTTATACAATTTTAACATTACATCCCAACTCCTGTACTCAGTGCTCTGATTTATAAAGGCCAGCGTACCAAAAGCTTTCTTCACCACCCTATCCACTTGAGATTCCACCTTCAGGGAACTATGCACTATTATTCCTAGATCACTCTGTTCTATTGCATTCTTCAACGTCCTACAAGTTACGATGTTTTTCCAATTTTAATTATTCCTACCAAAATGTAGCACCTCACATTTACAAGCATTAAACTCCATCTGCATTCGTTAAGCCCACTCTTCTAACTGGCCTAAATCTCTCTGCAAACTTTGAAAAACTACTTCATTATGCGCAACGCCACCTACCTTAGTATCATCTGCATACTTACTAATCCAATTTACCAGCCCATCTTCCAGATCATTAATGTATATGACAAACAACATTGTACCCAATACAGATCCCTGAGGCACTCCACTAGTCACCAGCCTCCAACATGACAGTTATCCACCACTATTCTCTGTCATCTCCCTTCTAGTCACTGTTGAAACCATTTTACTACTTCAATATTATTACCTAACGATTGAACCTTCCTACCTAACCTTACGTGCGGAACCTTGTCAAAGACCTGACTGAAGTCCATATAGACATTATCCACTGCTTTGCCCTCGTCATCTTTCTCCGTAACCTCTTCAGAAAATTGAATAAGATTTTGTCAAACATGACCTTCCACGCACAAATCCATGCTGACTATTCCTAATCAGACCCTGTCTATCCAGATAATTATATACACCATCTCCAAGAATACTTACCTTTAATTTCTCCACCACTGACGTCAAACTGACAGGACTATAATTGCTAGATTTACTCTTAGAACACTTTTTAAACAATGGAACCACATGAGCAATGCGCCAATCCTCCGGCGCCATCCTCTTCTCTAATGACATTTCAAATATTTCTGTCAGAGCCACTGCTATTTCTACACCAACTTCCCTCAAGGTCCTAGGGAATATCCTGTCAGGACCCGGAGATCTGCCCTGCCCTTAATCCTCGCGATTTTTATAAATGACCTGGATGAGGAAGTGGATGGATGGTTTAGAGATTTGCTGATGACACAAATGTTGGGGTTGTTGTTGATAATGTGGAGGGCTGTCAAAGGTTACAGCCGGACATTGGTGGGATGCATACAAGGCTGAACATTTGCAGGTGGAGTACAACCCAGATAAATGTGAAGTGGTTAATTTTGGTTGGTCAAATATGATGGCAGAATACAGTATTAATGGGAGGAGTCTTGGTAGTGTGGAGCAGCAGGGGATATCTTAGAGTCCGAGGCCATAGTACGCTCAAAACAGATGCGCAGTTTGACTTCGTGGTTAAGAAGGCATACGGTGTATTGACCTTCATCAATCTTGGAATTTAATTTCGGAGTCGAGAAGTAGTGTCGCAGATATATGGGAACCTCGGCAGACCCCATTTGGAGTACTGTGATTATTTCTGGTCGCCTCACTACAGGAATGAAGAGGAAACCATGGGAAGTGTTCAAAGGAGATTTACAAGGATGTTGCCTGGATTAGAGAGCATGACTTATGAATACAAGTTGAGGGAACTCGGCCTTTTCCCGTTGGATCGAGGGATGATGGGAGGTGACCTCATAGAGGTGCACAAGATGATCACTGGCATTGATCGTGAGGATTTCTTGATTGGAGATCCTTGATTCGACTGATAAAAGCAGGCACTCGAAAAGCCTCTTCATCACCTTGTCGAACTGCACAGGCACTTTCAAGGATATATGAACTTGGAACCCAAGATTGCTCTGCTCAGCAACACGGTTATGGATCTTGTCCGAGCAGTGTACTGTTTCCTCACATTTACTTGACACCAGGGTGCGCCATCTCAGATTTATCTGGTTAACTTCCATCTATCCTGTCGCTGTAAACATCTGCAACTCATCTCTGTCTCGCTGTAATCTTTGCCAGTCTTCTACGGTGGCCACAACCCTAGCACCCTTGGTATCATTTGTAAACGTACGAGGCCACTCATCTAGATTTTAATCCAGGTCATTTATATACATCGCAAGCCGCAGGGATCCCAGTACAGATCACTGCCGAGCATCACTAATTACAGATCTCCATCTCGGATCGGTCTTCAGTCATCTCACTCTGCCGTCAATTCGCAAGTATATTCTGAGTCCAAGCAGCCAAATCGCCGCCGATCCCCTGCCTCTTAAACTTCTGGATTAAACACTCTGGCGGGTGTATGTCAAACGCCTGACTGAAACCATGTAGACAGCATCCAGGGCCTTACCCTCATGAATCTCTATCGTCATCTTAGATTCCCCAAACAAGTTGAAAGACGAGGTCGGTCCGGAACAGAACCATGTTAGCTCTCCCTAACTCCTGGACAACCAGTACATACAATTTGTTTGCCTCCGATGAATATATAACTGAAGTCAGCCTGACCTATCCGTAGCTTACGGAATTTTTACCGTTTCTCTTTTTAAAAAGAGATAAAATATTAACACTGGCCAGTGCAGCGGGACCTCATCTGTGCCTGGAAGGGACACGAGGAAGCTGAGCAAGGCCCCAGCAATATTCCGTCATCCGTCTTTCAATAACCATGGGATGAATTCCATCAGGTTCCGTGGGTCTGGCAAACATTTGTTGGAAGCCCAGACCCTGCCCCTCCTTGAATTCGAAACGTTTTAACGTATCTGCACACTAAACACTGAGCCCCTGGTTCCCGCATATCCGCTTCCTTGGAAAATACCGAATGAATGTACTCTGTTGGTACATTCTGTGAATCCAAGGATATATTCTCCCTTTATCGGTAAGTCGACCCCCTTTGTTCCCTTACATTCTGTTAAAGTGCCGTTACAAAGATGCAGGACGACACCTCCACTTCCTGAGAAGTTTGCGCAGATTCGGGATGGCAGGTAAAAGTGTGTCACACCTCCATGCATGGTCCGTTGAGAGTACCATGAATGGATCCTTCAAGACCTTCTGTGGACCAATGCAGGGAACAGGAGACAACTCGGGCCCAGTCCATCGAAAGGGACAGTCCTCCCCACCATTGAACACATCTGCAAAGAGCGTTAACGGAACGAAGCACTATCGATCATCAAATACCTCCACCATTCAGAACATACACAGTTCCCGCTGCTGCCATGCGGACGGAGGGGAGGGGGTCGCAGTTCCCACACAACAAGTTCACGGACAGTTGTCACCCTAAAACTATCGGACTCATGAAACATCCTGGATGTCCTCACTACCCTCAAATGTGAAATGAATCCACAACCTATGGACACATTATCATGGGCTCTTCAACTCATGTGGAGATAGTTTGTTTTATTTCTCTGTTAACTTATCTGCCTTTCTATCTACCCATTCATTCGTTATTCATTATTTTATTTCTGTCATGTTTGCTCAGTTTGTCATCTATTGCACATTGGTTATTTGCATAGTCTCAGTTTTGACATGGCACTTCAATGTTTCAGTTGCATTTCTCTGTTGTACTCCGGATGCCAGCAAGAAAAGTAACCTCAAGGTAGTATTTGGTGAAATAACATAGATTGATAATAAATTTACTTTGACTCCGTTGACGTTGGAGGAAATCGTGGCCGTGTGTTCCATCGTGCGAGGAATACAGTGGGTTGGGCGGTAGGAAACTAGGCTGTGTTCGTCAATCGTCCCGCCGACAAGAGAACAGCAAAGGGGTTTCAGTAAGTTCTAAAGGTAAAGCAGTCACGCAGAGTGGTCAGACCTGGGATTAATACAAAGGGAAAAAGTAAAACAGCAGTAAGAAGAGAAAAAGTAAAACAGTAGTAAAAAATGACATGCGAATAAAATATATAAATTGTCCATTAAACCATTAAACATAGGAGCAGAAATAGCCATTGGGCTATGGAGTCTTCTGCGCCATTATATCATGGCTGATCCCAGAACTCACTCAAACGCATAGATTTACCTTCACAACGTATCATTAGATGCCCCGATCGATCAGGATACGATAGATTTCCAGACTGAATATATCCACACGGCGTTGGACTCCAGAACAACAGTTCTGAACGGTCGCGCTTGACTTGTGAGGTCGTGTCCTCCAGTGATGGATACCTCCCACAGAGGAAACATTTTCTCCACATCGAAGATATCATGTCCTTTCAAAATTCTGCGGGTATCAGTACTACCTACCCAACCCCACCAATCTTCACATCTTCTGTAAACTTTGCCACAGAGCAATTAATTCCATTACCCAAATCACGGGCAAACAGGGTGAAAATCAGATGTCCCAATTCTGACCTTGAGGAACACCTCTAGTCACCGGCAGCCATCTGCAAAAAAAGGTATTTTATTCTCACTCTTTGCATCCTGCCTGTCAGTCATTCCTCTCTCCATGCCATTATCTTTCCTGTAACTCCATAGTTTTTTAACTTGTTCAGCAGCCGCATGTGTGGCCCATTATCAAACACCTTCTGAAAATCCAAGTAAATGACATCCACTGCCTCACCTTTATCTACCATCCTCGCTTGTCACTTCATCGAAGAACTCTAACAGACTTTTCAGGCAACATTTCCATTCAGAGAAACCCTGTTGACTTTCTGTTATTTTATCATTAGTGTCCCAGTAACTCGCAATCTCATCCTTAATGATGTACTCCAACAGTTTCCCAGTTAGATCCAGCTAAGAGGCCTAAAATTTCCAATCGTTTGACTTCATCCCTTCGTAAAGAGCGGAGTCACATTTGTAATGTTCCAGTCCTCCGAGCCTTGCCAGCTTCAAACGATTCTTTAAAGAAAATGACCAATATATCAGTTTTCTCTTCAGCAGCCTCTCTGGGACTCAGAGATGTAGTCCATCTGTCCCAGGAGATTTATTCAACTTATGCCCTTTGTGGCTGCAGAGCACTTTTTCATTTGTAATAGCAATGGCACTCACTCCCGGTCGGTGACACTCTCGGGAATCTGGGTCACTGACCGCGCCTTCCAGAGCAAGCACATCTGCAAAGAACCCTTTAAGTTCATAGGTCAGTACTTTGCCCCCATTGCTATCTTACATAAAGAACATTAGTTTTCAACTGTTACATTTCCTGTGCCACCAAGTCTGTATAAGTAAAATACATATAGTAATGCCGATCAAATTAGCGATAATTCGATGGAGAGCATTTTGGGAACAGTGCCCATAATTGCTCAAGTATTAAGGTCGTAAATGGTTATGACCAGGCTGGTCTTCACGGGACAGCGCTCAATCTGGCGAATGCAGAATAGAAGTGCATTACGCAGAAACTGGGGAACGTTCATTAAGAATCGCCGTAGGGTCTAAATCCACAAATGACATGTTTATCTTATAATATTGATCTAGGCAACATCATGTTTTTTTCTGAGCATGAAGCTAAGTATTGAGCAACACAAGGCAATTTTCAAGAAGCTAATTGTTTCAAAATATTTTAGATATGGGCACGGGAAAATAAATAATGAATAGTGTTTAGTCATCCGATATAGAGCCAGATATTCGGCGTTATTAAACAAAGCACGAATGTTGAAACAAGGGATATTGAGAAGGTACGCAAAAAGGGAGCGAGAGAATGACTGGCCTTTTTAGGAAGAAAATAGGTTATTTGGAGACAAGAATTTCGGAAAGTCCTTGAGGATTACTTCACATCGGCGTTCACCACGGAAACGGATGCACGGTAGGACAAAATGAGGAGGCGAAGGATATTATTATAGGGTACGATGATATTGTGACAAAAGAGTTGAGACATTTTTTGAGAACCTAACTCTGTATTGGGTCAGTATCATTGCGCCATATTCTGGCTTTTTTCTCCACCATCTCGTTGTCTCCACTGAAGCTCCCGTCGGCTCCTCCAACAGCTCAGCCCCTGTAATTCCTCCTCTATCCCTTCCATTCTGAGCCATCGCGTTGGACTCAGCGCCGGAGACCAGGCCGCTGCGGCAATCCCATGTCTTCCGCCTTATGCAGCGAACGCACGACTGACAGTACTCTTCAAGCTCCGACTTAATTCGGGGTCAGTAAAATCGACCTGTGAGCAATTCATAGTTCTTCTCCACCCCCAAATTTCCAGAATTATCGCGCAGTGACTTCAGCACAATTTTCCGATATTTCTCGGGCAGGACCAACTGCCAACGCTGGGGTCTGTCCGGGGTGACTCGAGACGGTATAAAATGTGGTTCTTCAACCGAGGCCACTCCTGCAGTAATGGTCGCACCAAAGCATGTTTCATTTTCTCCGTCCGCGTTCTATCCCCTTTTCAACCGCGGACCAAATGGTGCCAATGCCCGGGTTATCACGCTGAGCAGCTGCCACTTCTCCAGAAGTCAGGTCTGGCAGCTACTTAGTCTTCAGAGCAGTCAGAGTAGAGGAAACCGGAGGTAGGGCGTCATCGGAAGCTTCCAATTGATCCACTGCATGATCCGGTCTCTCCTTTTCCTCGGCTTTCACGATGATAGGTACTAACACATGGCCTTCACATCACGGGCAGTCACGCTCTGCCACTCCTCGTCCCTATTCAGTCCATCATGCAAGCGTCGGGACAATGCGTCCGTATCGATCTTCCGGATCCCCGGTCGGTAATTCAGGCTGAAGTGCCGCCAACCACCGATGGCCAGTGGCATCCAGTTGCGCCGAAGTCAGGATGTAAGTGAGCGGTTTGTAGTAATCCTGGAGACTTTATCCGAGAAATCCCTGACCGTATCTCTGACAGAATCACCTGTCGGCACCACTAACGAATATCTGATCATCATATGGTGACTTTCACGCTGACGACATCCCCACCCCACACACAGAGAAACCGCTCAACGCCCACTTCCCTTCTGAGTCACAGAGGCAAACAGAGGCCCCACCAAACACCGCGACAGTATCCACAATGTTAAAGGAGATGGTCACGGGGGAACTCTGCCCTGGCCCCTTCAGCCGTTTTTCCTTCATGACTGTCACACAGCCTCCTGTGTGCTGCGCCCTGTGTGTAACAGCCTCTCTATATGCCGTACATCACAACTTCAGTCTCTCGAATGATTTGGAGCTCGTCCAGTTCCAGCTCGTCGTCAGGGTTACTGGAGTTCTCTATGCCTTCCGAATTTCGCAAGAGGAGCATTCAACAATCCTGCCTGTCATCTCTGTTATCCTATCGGATCAGATATGAAAAGGGAAGGAAAAAAGAAGTCTCAGCCTGGGGCTTTTCTTTTATTTGCCTACTTTGACTGAAGTCTGCCTCAGCTGACGCCTCGGCGAGCAGAAGCCTGAAGATCACCTGCTTGACGGTCCATTCAGACGATGGCTGCTGAATTTGCCCCTGCCGCCCTCTTGCAGATCAACGACAAACGCTGCTACGACGCTGGACAAAGCTTGTTTTCACTGTAAGGCTGTCGCCTTTTTTCCCGGTCTGACTGAATCAGTCAGACTCCCAAATCAGCCAAATACACGATCGGCCGCCGGTCAAAACACTTTTTTTCTGAAAATCATTATTTTGGAATGATCTAACTCGATATCATTTTCAAACTACGCATTCAACTATAATTTTTAAGGACTGTCTATGCAATAATTATTTTTATCTGTTTATATCATCATTATTGTTTTTTTAATTATTTGCTGCGTGTATCTTCCATTGCAGACTACATGTACTTCAGTGTCTAGCTGTATTGGAATAGGTTTCTCAATTTTGTGTCAATTTACAGACACGGCACGCACCCGTCGACAGCCGTCTGGGTGGATTAATAGATACACTTCCAATCTGCTTTTGTGTTGCTTCACTGACGGTCTGCAAATAAAGGGTTAACTGCACCTGCAATTTTGTAGAGGTTAATTAAGGGAGAGTCCGTGGCGATTGTTGACGTCACCGCGGAGGTGTGGCTGCTGGTTGCCTGGTCTATTAATCTGCTCAGTATCCCTGAATACGACGGCTTCGGTGAGAGCAGCCAGTCTGCGCTATCAGAGACCAGCGGCCGCAGACAGAGAGAGAACGAGGTTGGATCGGGAACAGGAAAATCTAGGCTATCCCAGCAATGGATCCTCATCTTAGAATTACATCGCACAATGCTACAGGAATTGCGAAGAATATTTTCGGGCATATTCAGTCTCTTTTTAATAATTACAAATGGCTGTCGTTGGACTCTCGAATCGCTGTTGTGCTTATGACATTCCAAGTGGTTTACTACCCTGTACTCGCCATTGTAGCTCTTCCTGGGAAGTGTCTCGTCTCTTCCTCATGACTTACGTTGAAAAATATAAGTCAGCCTCTCTTTCTTACCTGTCCTCTAAAGACTCACTGATTGCACGGCAGGTCCTTCCAACCGGTATCGCTTCAGCAAACATCGGCTGATTGTGTTTGATAAGGTACCCCATGCAAGGCTTACTGTGAAAGTAAGGAGGCATGTGATCCAAAGGAACTTTGCATAGTTCCAGAAATGGCTTGCCCACACAATGCAAAGGGTTGTTCTAGACGGTACATTCGGCATTAAAGTCGTTGACCAGTGGTTTGCCTCAGGGATCTGTTCTGGCACCCCTACACTTTGTGATTTTTATAAATGACCCGGATGAGAAAGTGGAGCGATGGGTTAGTAAATTTGGTAATGAAAACAGGTCGGAGGTGTTGTGGATAGTGTGGAGAAGTTTCAGATGTTACAGAAGGACATTGATAGGACGCAGAAGAGGCAGATGAAGTTCAACACTGATAGGTGTGAAGAGGTCTATTTTGGCAGGATGTTGCTGTGCGGAGGGAATTTGGAGTGCTTGTGCTTGAATCGCAAAAGGTTGGTTTGCAGGTGCAACAGCCTATCAGGAAGACCAATGGGATGTTCGCCTTTGTTGCCAGAGGGATGGAATTTAAGAGCAGGGAGGTTATGCTGCATCTGCTCAAGGTACTGGTGAAGCAGCATCCGGAGTACTGTGCAGTTCTGGTCACCCGACCTGAGCATTGTTAAACTGTCTGTGTAGGCGGTTCACCAGCTAATTCCAGAGATGAGCTGGTTCGACTATGAGGGGCAATTGAGTCGGCTGGAATCCTACTCGCTGGAACTCAGAAGGATGACAGGAAACCATCTAGAAACATATATAATTAGGGAATGTATAGATTAGAGAGTGACAGGACAGTAGTTTCCACTGACAGTTGAGACTAAAATTACAGGACATAGCCTGAGGTTTCAGTGGAGTAAATCGAGGACCATAATGAGGAGGAACTTCTTCCTTGTGTGGCGAATCTGTGGATTTCTCTGCTCAAAGAAGCCGTGGAGGCTACCACAATAATAAAAAAAATATTTAAGACTGGCGGGCAGAGTCTTTGCATAGTAGAAGAATCGAGGGCTATGAGGAAATGGTGGGTATGCAGCGATTAGAAAATGGTCAGTCGTACTTCAGTGGTTCATTAGTTGATGGAAAGTTCCTGAGAGGCCGAATTTATGAACACTTAGAAAGGTATAATATTGTTAGGAATAGTCAGCATGACTTTGTCAAGGGCAGTTCGAGTATGATGACCCTGATTGAATTTTTTGAGGATGTGACTAAACATATTCGTGAAGGGAGAACAGTAGGTCTAGTGTATATGGATTTCGGAAAGGCATTTGCTAAGGTAATCCATGCAAGGCTCATTGAGAAAGTAAGGAGGAATGAGATTTGAGGGGTCATTGCTTTGCGAATGCAGAACTGGCTTGCCCAGATAAAGCAAAGACTGCTTGTAGACGGGTCATACTCTGCATGGATCTATGTGACCAGTGGAGTGCCTCATCGATTTGGTCTGGGGCCATTACTCTTCGTTATTTAAAAAAAAATGACCTCGATTGGGAACTGAAAAGATGGTTTAGTTAATTTGTTGATGACACAAATTTGGGAGGTGTTGTGGATTTTGTAGATCGCCGTCAGTGTTTACAAAGAGGCATTGATAAGATGCAAAACTGGGCTGTAAAGTGCCAGATAGAGTTCAAACCAGATAAATGTGAAGTGGCTTACTTTGGTAGTTCAAATATGATGATATAATATGGTATTAACTGTAAGACTATTGGCGGTGTTTGAAGATCAAAGGGATCTTGGGGTCCGAGTCCATAGGACGCTCAAAGCTGCTGCGGAGGTTGACTTTGTGGTTAAGAAGGCATACAGTGTATTGACCTTCATCAATCGTGGAATTCAATTTAGGAGCCGAGAGGAAATATTGCATCTATATGGGACCTTGGTCAGCCCCCACTTGGCGTACTTTGCTCAGTTCTTGTCGCCTCACTACAACAAGGATATGGAAACCATAGAAAGTGTGCAGAGGAGATTTACAAGGATGATGCCTGGAATACAGAATATGTCTTATGAAAACAGGTTGAGTGAACTCGGCCCTCTCGCCAGGGAGCGACGGAGGATGAGAGGTGACCTGATAAAAGTGCATAGGATCATGAGTGGAATTGATCATGTGGATAGTCAGAGGCTAATTCCAAGGGCTGAAATGGGTGCCAGAAGAGGAGGCAGGTTTAGGGTGCTTGGTAGTAGGTAACAGAGGAGAATTCAGGAGTCTTTTTGTTTATGCAGAGAGCGGTGAGTGCGTGGAATGGGCTGCCGGTAACGGTGGTGGAGGCGGATACGATAGGATCTCTGAAGAGACTTATGGATAGGTACATGGATCTTAGAATAATAGAGGGCGATGGGTAAGCCTGGTAATTTCTAAGGCAATGACATGTTTAGTATAGTTTTGCGGGCCGAAGGACCTGTATTGTGGTGTAGGATTTCCATGTTTCTATGTTTCTAGATCAGCCATGAACATCTTCAGTGCCAGATCATGCCAGTCCGAACAGAAGGAGTATTTCTGCTTCTATTACTAATGTTCTTATATTCCCAATCCCTCTCGTGTTTACAGTTGAGGGGAGTTGAATGTCTGTCACACTGATACGTGGTATATTAATCAGTTTAATATTCTCTTAACACTTGCCGGTCTCAACTCTTTCTTTGACAACAAAGATCAGAATATATTCCAGTCTATTCATATCCGTGCTCAGCACATAGCGTACGGCAGCTGAATTCAGCCATTTCAGCACCGAGCCTTCTCCACCATTCCAACATAGCTGAGTTATTATCCCTCTCAATCACATTCTGGCGCCCTTTCCGCGTATCCACTGCAAAAAGTAACAATGAACTGCCCCCCTGAGCTGTCTGTGGCGATAAATTCTACACATTCTCCAGCCTCTTTGTAAAGAAATGTCTCACCGTCTCTGTTCTAAAGAGATGTCTTCCTATTGTGAAAACTCGTCTTCAGGTGCAGACTCCCCAACTACAGAAGCTACTGCTCCATTTCGACGATATCTAGAAATTTCAATTTTCGACAGGTTTCAATGAGATTCCCCTCATTCTCCTGAACTTCAGGAGGTACATTATAAACACTACCTCTTTAGTAATGGCTCCCGATAATCTCCTCAGCAGGTACATTAATTTCATGTTCATCTTTACAATCGGGAGGGCTGCCGATTAAAATAATCGTTTTCAGAGAATGTTTCCGTCAAAATGTAAGTTAATGCTTTTTTTTCTTTCTGCACAGTTAACATGGTAACAATGGTCATGCTGTCGCGGGGAAAGTGCGGTCTCTCCCAAGGCGTCACAAGGTACCTGGTTGCCATGGTAGCAGCGGATCAGCTCGTGGTTCTCTTCGACCTGGTATTGAGCAAGATTCCATTGACTTACATTCCAATAGATGTCTACTTCTGGTCTCGTCGTGTCCCTGTTTGTAATATTCACGCTTTCGTGTTCTACACCGCCACGGACTGTTCTGTCTGGTTCACCGTCACTTTCACCTTTGATCGATTTGTCGCCATTTGTTTTCAGAAGCTGAAACGAAAATACTGCACCGGGAGAGCGGCAGCTCTGGTCCTGGGGTCAGTGACTGTGCTGAGCTGCGTAAAGAACATTGTCTGGTACTTTTTGCTGGCAGGGTATTATTCAATGGGAATTTCGCCCGTGCTCTGTATGCTTTCTTATCGTTCTTCCAACACTCTGCAGACAGCATTTAAACTGATCCATTTCCTCGTCACCCCAGTATTACCCTTTATCCTGATTCTGCTGCTCAACGGTTTAACCATCAGACACGTCTTCGTGGCCAGCCGAGCCCGGAGGAGACTCCGTAGTTCACGCAATGGAGAGAAGCCCGCCGATCCGGAAATGAAGAACCGCAGGCAATCCCTCCTGTTACTGCTGGTGATGTCGGGGAATTTCATCCTGCTGTGGGCACTCCTAACAGTGCTTTCCGTATGGGATAGCCTGTTTTATTTATACGTTAAAGTGCTACGCTTGAATTCTCGGCAGGAACTGGGCTACATGCTGCAGCTGCTGAGCTGCTGCACCAACACGGCCCTCTACGCCGTTGTACAGGCCAGGTTCAGGGTGCAGTTTAAGGAAACGGTGAAATTGCCCGTAAGTTTCATGGCAAAGTTCACTCGGCGTTCTCAGGACCGCAGTAATCTCCGCTGACGCCTCTCCCATTTCGCAGCAAAATATCTAATTTCGTCAATGGCATGTGCAGTTCCATTCAGGTTGTGGTCGGCCCCGATTAGCTCCCGTCCTCCCCAACTCCATGCAAGTCAATGATCGGTGACGTGTTCCCAATCAGCCTCCTCTGTGCTCCTTCCAGTTTAGGTTCTTCACGAGTTCCCTGTAACGTCTACTTCAGTTCCACCAAGTGGGTGTTTCTATTAAGTGGAGGAATTTAAGGTGGGGAGAGTTATATCGGAGGCAGTGTTTGAGGGTCAGTACAATATTGTGGGTCGAAAGGCCTGTAATGTGCTGAACTATTCTATGTTCTATTTTCTACCGTTTATTGCATACAATGCTCTGATATCATCATCGCAATCCGACGATTGTGCCCTGCCGGTATTTCATGAGGCCCGAATGCCTGTTCAGGTACGCCAGATGTAGATCCATCCTTTTCCTCTGGCGAGGGGTTTTCGTTGCAAGACCCCCATCCATTGCACTGTTCTGGAAGTCTGGTTACTGTGGACATACTGCACATCTCCAATTGATCCGGAGTTCATTGAAATCCGACTGTCACCCCGTGAATATTCCAGTAACGCGGAGTCGTAAAACCATTCGCCCAATTGTCTTTCGTCCGCCTCAAGCTGCAACTTCCATCGCAATGCCTTCTGGGAGATAAAGCAAATACTTGGACACTTTGTGCAGCGGAGGTCCAATCTATCGGACTGGATTGAGTACATTGGGTATGTGGCGAAGGTGATTGCTGCGGAAAGGGCACCTGATGATTATTTATTTATTGAGATTATTCACACACACACACACACACACTCACACACACACACACACACACACACACACACACACACACTCACACACCCACAGACACACACACACACACAGACATACACACACATACACACACACCCACAAACACACATACACACACACCCAAACACACACACGCACGCACACACACACACACACAGACAGACACACACACACACACACACACACACAGACACACACACACACACACACACGCTCAAACACACACTCACACACACACACACACACACACACACACACACACAATCAACTGAACATCACTCCACTCCCTTTGCAACTTTTGGTCATTTCCTACTCAATTCCTGCGGAAACATTGTTTACATTGATTAGATTTGCATTTTCATTTACATAGTTCATTATTATATTGTGATTTGTCTGTACTGTGCTCTCTTACACTGTTTTGTGCACTTTATGTTGTCTCTGTGTAGGCCTGAAGACTAATGTAATTTTGTGTTGTTTCCTGTAGTACCATGGTTCTGTAACATCGTTGTTTCGCTTTTGCTGTGAACTGTAACAGCAGTTATGGTTGAAATGACAATAAAAGAGATTTGACTTGACATGAGATTCGGCACGAAATGTGAGATGCTGTCAGAAGTACGGCTCCAGGATAAACACCTTGAATTGGTATGGATACGTCAGAGATTTTTCCCGCTGACCCTTCCGGAGCAGCATCTTGCACTGGACTATCCACCTGAGACACTGATTGGAACTCTCAGAAAGGCCGATGCGCATCTTTACTAGGTGCCTCGTAATTTGTCCCTTTTCCTTCTCCGTTTGATTATTCCCCGTTATGCTCAAGAAAGACCCTTTCCGGGTAAGATTATGCAGAACACTAGGCCTCAGGGCACAGCATCCAGTCAATTTTTGATCCAGAGTTGGTGGACAGAGTGTATTGGTAGAGGGCAACCATGCTGGATTTGACATGCATTGATTATGCTCTGGAGTTTGACTCTGATGAAAATGTAGATGGCCCATAAATACGCTTGCAGAGGACACAGAACGTGATGGAGTTGTGGATGTTGACACAGCTTAGTGTCAGTGCAGATGGTTTGGAAAATTAGCCGAGAAATAACAACTTTATCAAACTGAAATGACAGTTCGGTCTCTACCTTGCTTCGAAACAATAGGGAATACGGGAAAAAGATTTTTATAGGGATCTGGAGGAAAAGGAGAGAACACCAAGATTGCTCATGTTGAGGTATTAGAAAAACGTTAAGCTTCGTGGACTTGGACAGGAACACCCATTCGTGGACAGGTAAATCAGTAACTCTACCGTTTGATACATTCATATGCAACAATAATAAATAAAAACGGGGATTCGTATGCCGCTAGAAGGTGTGAAACAGCAATTCAGACATTTCAATGTGGTGACCCAGGGATCGCATTTTAAACACATCGCACAAAGAACAGACAGTAGGCAGTGTTTAACAGGGAGTTGTTCCGGGGTTTGTGTGCATAAATGCAGATGGACTGATAAATGATCTTGCAGTCAATATATATATGTATTTGGAGACATGCAAAAAGTGCGGGATAAACTAAAGTAGGGCTGGTGGTCATTTCAAATGATGTGTAAAGGGCAAGAGATTCACACAGAGAGTCGTGGGTACATGGAATGCTCTTCCTGGTGTGGTGGAAGAGGACAATGATTCGTGATTTTTAAGAGAAGCTCGGATGGGCATGTGCAGATGAGGAACATTAATGGAAACATTTGCTCATTATGTAAGCTGACAAGATCAGTTACACACTTGGTTACTAATTTAGTTGGATCAGCAGGACATTGTTTGCCGAAACTCTGTCCTTATTCAGTACTGTTCCATGCATTAGAATCTAAATCAGGGAATGAACAAATGACAATTCGGACCGAGATCCTTCATCGGGATTGGAAACGGCAAGGGGCCGGGTGGGTTCAGCGGGATCAGGAAATGAGGGAATGAGTTACAAACTGACTAGTAGGGCAAACAGAGTGACGGGAAATGCCGGGGAATGAGCGGGTGGGGGTGCAGTAAGATTCTGTGAGGAGATAAGAGTAAGTGGGAAGGGAACGAAGAGGAAAGAAGTTGAGGACTGTTGGCAATGGACAAAAGAGAAGGCATGGGTTCTCCAGCTGGAGAATAATGGTCAGTGAGCTGAACAGAAGAGACGAGAGGTGGTGTTGTTGTGCATCTTTAAAGTGGATTTTGAAAGGTTTTTCATAATTGAGGCAGTCAATGGTTACGGGGGACGGTAGGGGAATGGGGTTGGGAGGGATCGTAAATCAGCCATGATGGAATAGCAGAGTAGATACAATTTTCGGTTGGAGAATAAAAATGGGAAGTGAACTATCTTCTTTAAAAATGCGAGAGTAACATAACAACAAAAATGAATATACAGTCAATTTTGTGCAGCAAGACCTTTCCATAGGACTGGAGAGGATGGGGGAAGACCCCAGAATTAAAAGTGGATGAGGTAGTGGAGTAGAAGAACGAGGAAAGGTAGTTAGAAGAAGATAGATGAAGCCAGTTTGTCATGAACGTAAAAGAGTGGGAGAGGAAATAGTCTGCTAGGCCAGAGGGAGAGCAGTGAGAGAGGGTCTCACTGAACACCTGTTGAAATGAGGATGTAAATTTCCTCAAGATAGGCAAGCCCCGAGGAGACTACCAGCAAATCATAAACACGAGAGTTCTACTGATTTTGGAAAGCTAAATCAACATGTAAAGGGAAAACCTAGTCTGAAACTGGTTCCAGAATAGACCCTATGAACATTGCTGCTATTTAGAGGGAGGGACAGAAACTGCTCGGAAGGTTGATGTTAGGGTTTCTCTGCCAGCTTGTTTAGCTTTTCGGCGAGGTCACTTGCAAGCTTGTAGAGTTCCTGCAGACAGTGGAGGACGGAGCATTTTGATGGACAGATGGTGTCCAACATGGAGAGATAAAAGCCAGCTCCGCAGTTACACAGTCGCACACACCACGGGACACACAGCACAGGCATTGGATGAGCTCTGTTGCACTCATAGGAAGGCGGGGGTGTTGGAGGTTCGATTCGCGGAAATCGATCAGTACCTCACAGTGTGATAAGGTGCAACCGGTGCGGAATTATTTGTGTGTCCTTCCTTGCCTGTGTGATAATTCCACCACTGAAGAACGGTCGTACGGTCCATGGTCATAGTCGGTGACCACAACAGGACTTCGGAAGACAAAGGGAAGATCGACGGCATCATCTCTCACCCCTCTCTCTCTCTCTCTCTCTCTCTCTCTCTCTCTCTCTCTCTCTCTCTCTCTCTCTCTCTCTCTCTCTCTCTCTCTCTCTCTCTCTCTCTCTCTCTCTCTCTCTCTCTCTCTCTCTCTCTCTCTCTCTCTCTCTCTCTCTCCAACGTTCCTCAAAAAATTACCTCGAATTGAACTGAACTCTCCTCATCATATCGTAAGTCTGTACCCATTAACCCCAAGGTTTGAAAGAGCCCAGCTAGTTCCTGTTTCTACACTTATGTATATATAATGCTAACCTGTTTGATATATTTAGATCGACATTACTGCATTGCTTAGATACTAATAAAAGTTATTCTTTTATAGGATACCAAACTCCAGAGTGTTTTCCATTTCTGTTGGTTCTGTAAACCGGTCACGGGGTCCGTGAGAATCACACACAAATTCCTGGAGAAACTCACTGGTCAGGCAGCATCTATGCATTTCTTTTTGTGCAGATTCGATGGCCAAATGTCGAATTTTGCTCCTGCGGTCCGGCACATTATTCTAGCTGTGTCTAAATCTTCTTCATGAATGCTAACGCGTATTTCACATTCATAACTACCCAGCCCCCGATCAAACCGGGCGAGGATTTGGATGTGGGCACCACCAAAGTCTCTGTCCCCGCGAAGAATCCTGACATTCCGACCATCAGACCATGCGATATTCGAGCAGTTTTAGGCCACTTTGCCCATCGAGTCAGCTTTGCCATTTTATCATGGCTGAACTAACTTTCTTCTCAGCCCAAATCTCCTGCCTTGCCCCATATCTCTTCTTGCCCTGACCTATCAAGAAACATCAACAACTGCCCTGAATATACCCAACGGCTTGCTCAGCACAGCTGCCTGCGGAAACTGAGACAGACCTGTGCCTATGAGGAGAATTGAAGGATACTCTCATTATACAAGCAGAAATGATTTGTTAGCTGTTATGTTACTAATTCAACTGGGTCAGCACAGCATTGTGGGACGAAGGGTCTCTTCCTGTGCTGTAATAGTCCATGTCCTGGATTCTAAATCTGGGAATGAACAGCTGACACGTCGGAGCGAGATCCTTCAAAAGGATTGGAAACACCGAGGCAGTGTGGGTTCAGCGGGATGAGGGGATGGATGACAAACTGTGAGGCAGGACGACAAACGTATGCCTTCTTAACGACAGAGTCAACCAGCGCAGCAGCTTTGAGTGCCCTGTAGATTCGAACCCCAAGCAGAGGATCTCATACAGAAAACGATTACAGGTTAGCAATCGAAAAATAGCGTTCAGTACGCCAGATTTGCTCAGACAGGGATTTCAGCAGAGACGCTTTGAGATCATGTTGCAGTTATTTGAGTTGCGATGAGGGCGCACTCGGAATACTGAGTACAGTATTTGGTCGCCATGCAAAGGTGCGGCTGGGCAGGAACAAGGGCAGAAAAGAGTGATGGGCATGTACCCAGCACTAGAGGGATTGAGACATGGAGACTGGTAGGATACTTGGAACTTGATAGAATGAGGGACGAACTTGCAGAAGTTTCTTTTGAATTTGAACAGACGTAGACGAGGTAGATGATAAGAGTCTTTTGAGATCCTGGACAGGGGAGACAAAATCTTGTGAACATGCGTTCAGGTAAGGGAGTAGAATGGATTAAAAGGAGTCGTTTTCACTAAGACCGTGTTATAGGAACGACCTGAATAGCAAGAGGCAAAAGCAGGTAAAATAGGATTGAGTGAGATGAGAGTGAGTTTTAGTAGGGAGCAGAAGGAATTTTTTTTTAACGTACGTGGATGGAGTTGATTGTAAGTGAAAATATACCAGAGAGAGTGGTTGAGAAAGAGACGAGAGTATATTTAAGAACCGAATGGGGATATACATGGAGGGCTGGGAATCAGCGTTATATGACCCCGGCACTGATTGGTTGATCCGACGGGGTGAAACTATGTTCCGTGAATATGACTGCAATCTTTGGAGATTCTTAGCAATTGTTGGCAAGCGAAACCAATTTTGGGAGGTGAAGGGAAATAAAGTCAATGTCGACAAACGAGCGAATAGGCAAGTATCCCATCAGGCTCTGCGATTCATACGATAGATAAAACAATGGCTGATTGTCATGAGGACAAAGAGTAGAAATAAAAGAGCCTTTCCTGCTTGGCTGCAGGTGACTAATAGTGTCCACAGTTGTCTGTGTTGTCAATGATTATTTTTACGTTAAATATCTGATTTGGGTGGAATTGATGACTTTGTTGCAAAGTGTGCAGACGATACGGAGATAGGTCAAGAGACATGTAGTTATTAATATAAATGACTATGATTACACATTTCACATTTAGCCGTTGTCGTAAAGGTTTTTCGTGCGCATGTATGTGAACGATGAAGAAATAAAAGCAATACAATAGAACTGAATTCGCGAACTGTATGATCATGCATTTTGGTAGATCTAATAAAGTTGTAGACTGTGGGATTGATCAGGAAAATAAATCAGAAGCCAGTGGAGCTAAAGGATTCGAGATTCCTCATGCAGACTTTCCTAAACATAGACAGATTTGGAGAGCTATGATGTTGTGGCCATTACAAAGATTTTGATGGAGCAATGACAAGAAAGGCTACTTCCAGTGCCAGGCTTTAGACAATGGACAGTAGACAATAGGTGCAGGTGTAGGCCAGTCAGCCCTTAAAGCCAGCACAGCCTTTGAATGTGATCGTATCTGAACATCCACAATCAGTACCATGTCCCTGCCTCCTCCCCATATCCCACGACTCCGCCATCTGAACGGAGATGGAACTGTGCGTTACCTGGCTTTCACGTACAGACTGCGGGCTGCTGGGGCCCACAATGTGGGCGGCCGAGGAATGAATGGGAAGCAGGAAAGGAAGCTCTCTGAAAGGTGACAGGTGAAGCGATGTGGGGCGGGGGGTGTGCGGGGAAGGTGAAGGACTGGAAAAGAGAGAAAGTGGAGACATCTGTACCCCGGTGGACTGGTACCTCGAGAAATTAATCCCACTTTGAACTTTCTCTAACCCTGGACCGAACCGCAATCCCCACTCTTTCTTTATTCCCCACTGACCTTTTACCTCTACTCACGTGACTATTGCTTCCCTCGTGCTCCCTTCTCCATCGTTTATCGTTTCGTCAGGTCTCCATTCCTATCAGATTCCTTCTTCTCCAGCCATTGACCGCTCCGACCCACCTGTCTTCGCATCAAGTTCCAGCTCGCCTTTTTCTCCTCTCCCTACCTTTTTAACTGCCTTGTCTTATAAACATTCCTGTGCCGTATCGAGTTTATGCTTGTGGCATTCGTCCTGCTGGAAAACAAATCTTCTCCGAAGTCCTGGCTCTCTTGCAAACTGCTTCTAGCTGTCCTCCAGAATTCCGCTGTGTTTTGCTGCATTTATTTTGCCCTCTACCTTCACAAGCTTCACAGGCAGATGCCGCCATCACCATGCTTCACGGTCAGGACGGTGTCTTTCTGATGCGAAGCGGTGTTTGCCTTATGTGAGACATAGCATTTAGCTGTGTTTCCCATAAGCCAAAATGCTGAATTTTGTTTCATAAGACCGCAGAAACGTCTTCCAGCTGACTTCAGATTCTCCCACATGCCTTCTGGCTAACTGTAGCTAAAGTTTCATGTGAGTGTTCCTTTCCACAGTGGCTTTCCCTTTGCCATCCCCCATAACACTGCGGCTGCTGAATCACCAGGATTACAGTTATTTCATGCACAGTCTTTGCCATCTCCAACACTGAAACGTGTATCTTCTCCAGCGTTGTTGTAGGTCTCTTAGTGGCCTCCCTCCGTCGTTCCTTCCTTGCACGGTCACTCAGTATTTGAGGACGGCCTGTTCGGCCTAGACTTACAGCTGTCATATTATTGCCATTTCTTGATGATTGAACTAAATGTACTCCAACAGTGACGTTGAAAATGTCCTGTACCCATCTCCTGACTCGTGCTTGCCAATAACAATTTCGCAGAACTGGTTGGCGTGTACTTTTGTCTCAGTGGTGTAGTTTTTGCAAGGATACTGACTCACCAGCAGTTTCAATGTGACCACCTTGCTTGGACTATGTGACTTCTAAAACAATTAGCTGCATCAGTGATGATTTGGTGTGTTATACTTCAGGGGGTGAATACCGATGCAATCAATGGTTCTGCGTTTTTATTTGTATGCAATTTCGATCACTTTGTTTCTGTTTTCACTTTGACACGACGTGTCTTTATATTGTGGATCAGTTTCATAAAAGGCAAATTAAATCCAATGCGATTCAATGTTGAAAAACAACACAGCTTTCAAGGAGGCTGAACACTTTCCACAGGCACCGAACACTCAGACCTCTGTGAAGCTGAATATGTCAAATACCAGAACGCAGATACATAAAGTGAGAGGCGGACAACTTCAGAGAGGGACCTTTTCCAGACATAGGAAGGGGCAGAGGATTGGAGGTGGTAGAACATCAACTTTGTTAATATAGATGGGATGATCATGTGATGCCATTTCCTGTCCTTTTGTAATATTTTTCAGTAATTCCATACTTATGCACTTGTTGCACATGGACTAACCGCAGAAGCCAACATTTATTTCTTCTCAACCATCACCACTGCCAAAATCCCCAGTCATCACCTGTTTGCCGTAATCGTTAGTGCCTCTGTTGGGACAGTTCCAACTCAGTTAGTCGTCCTGAAGACGCCTGGTGCAGAGGCACATAGTGGAATGATTTTCTGAGTGCTGGAGCCGCTTTATTTTAAAGGCTTTTTACTATTCATCCGTTTGCTCACTCATGGCTCCACAGGGCCATCTACTGTCCGCTTGGTGTATCGAAAGCAAGACACTACAAAATTACGTTCTCAAAGTTCAAAGTTAATGCATTGTGGGAGTGGGTTTATGCCACCATATACATAAATGAGGTTCTTTTTCTTGTGGGCATACATATTTAATAGATGAAACGCTATAGATTGAATGAATAAGACGTACAAAAACACACAAAACAGCAATATGCAAAAGATAAACTATGGACATTAATAATAATAGTAATAACAAGTCAATACGCAATAAATATCGAGAAGGAGATGAAGAGTGTTTTAATACGCATCCATAGGCTGTGGGTACAGTTTAGTGATCCAACGGGTGAAATTGAGTGAGGTTCGTACCCCGAGTTCAAGAGCGTGATAATCGCTTACGTAACAACTGTTCTCAAATCTGGTAGTGAGGGACATGGGCACCCCTGGCCCCTCTACATGACGGAAATAGCGAAAAGAGATCATATCCTGGGAGCTGGGGCTCCTTCATGCTGGATGTTGTTTTGGAGCGACAGCGCTCAGTGCAGATGCGCTGAATGGTGGTGAGGGCTTAGCCCGGAGTGCACTGGGTCATATCCAGTACTTTTGTAGGATTTCCCGTTGTAACTTTGCATCTTCCATGAATAGTTCAGATTTCCTTCAGTGGCGGCAGAACACAAGAGCTAGATATTGAGTTCAGGAATGTCGGAGCTCATCCACAAGCTCCTGTTCAGGTGAATGGTACCGAAATCAAGTATGTACATGCGATCATCGCGAGAAGACCCGGGTTGGTCTTGCACATTGACGTCAGAGCAAGATGGCTGACCAAAACTTCTAATCCTTCAGGAGGCTAAATAAGTTCTACACGGCTCTTTAAATCCTCAGCAACGTTTTACTGATTCATCATAAAAAAACATCTTACCCGGATATATTGTCTCCTGGATAATGGACTCCCTGACTGGCAGATTACAGTCTGTGCGGCTTCAGAGCTGTGCTTTAGATAGGGCTATAAGTGGCACTATGTGCCCTCAGGGAACTATACTGACTTGCTTCCTGTTTACCCTGTATATCTCGGACTTCTGATACAACACTAGGTTATGTCATCTGCAGAAATGATCTGCTGACTCTGTAATATTTGGGTGTGTAAATGGATGACGGGAGGTCGAATACAGGGCTCTGGTGGAGGACCTTGTCAACTGATGCAAGCTGAACCATCTGCCGCTTGGCATCAGTAAAACAAAGGAGATAGGATGGACTTCAAGATGACGAAGGATGCACTGCTCCCTGTTACTATTGATGTTGGGGACGTTGATGTGGTGAGGACCTACAAGTACCTGGGGGTGACCTGGATGACAGATTTGAGTGAAGCCGCAGCACAGAGGCTGAGCACAAGAAGGGCCAGAGTCACCTCTAATTCATGACGAGGCTCAGATCCTTTGATGTGTCTATTCATTATTGTCATCATGTTCTACCAGTCTGTTGCAGCCAGTACAAAGTTCTATGCGCTGCTGGGCTGGGGTAATGTCAGCATCATCAGTGATGCTAAACAATCTCCCCTCCACGAACTCTGTCTACATCGTTTAAGCCGTCTAAATAAATGAAGATCCGCTCCCATTACGAACATTCCTCTTTATTCACCTGGATGCTCAAAGACAGGTTCCATCCAGCTGTGGTAAGATCAATGAACAGCGCACTTGAATTCAAAATCTCCCTTGATATGTTCATACACCTTACCGCCTGCCTGGAATGCCTCTGGCAGAAGTGAGCTGTTTGTTATCACTGTATGTCCTGTCTATCGCCATTCCAGCCTCCGGAATGATCTGGAGCTCGTCCAGTTCCCCCTCCAGCTCTTTAACGCGGATTTTCTGAAGCTGCAGCTGAACGCAGCTCTCGCAGATATCGTCCTCAGGGTAACTAGAGTTCTCTATGCCATCCCAGATTCCGCAACAGGAGCATTCAACTATCCTGCCTGGCATCTCTGTTATCCAATCTGATCAGATATAAAGAAGGGAAGGAAATAAAATGCTCATAGCCAAGTGTTTTTCTTCTATTTGCCTGCTTTGACTAAAGAACCATTGAGCTGACGCCTCCGCGAGCAGAAGCCTGAAGATCACCTGCTTGACGGTCCATTCAGACGATGGATAATGCAGTTGCCCCTGCAAACAAACGAGAAAAGCCACCTGGTCTCTGGCCAAAACTGTTTTTCACCCGCTGTCGCCTTTTATGCCCGTGCTGATTGAAGTCCTCTCCTCCTAAATCACCCGAATACCCGATTTGTTGCTTGGCAAAACTCTTTTTCTGAAAATCAT
The DNA here is from genome assembly GCF_048418815.1 of Hemitrygon akajei. Classification (NCBI taxonomy): domain Eukaryota; kingdom Metazoa; phylum Chordata; class Chondrichthyes; order Myliobatiformes; family Dasyatidae; genus Hemitrygon; species Hemitrygon akajei. The sequence goes on along the minus strand of NW_027331926.1, from coordinate 1,011,851 downwards.
TATTTTAGAATTAGCTAATTCGATATCATTTTCAAACTACCTATGCAACTATAATTGTTAAGAACAATCTATGCAATAATTATTTTAAATCTATTTATATCATCACTATTGTTTGTTTTATTTTTATTATTATTATTTTCTGCGTGTACATTCCTTTCTAGACTGTTTGTATATCAGTGTCTAACTGTGTGCCAATAATTTTAAATTGTGTGTCTATTTACAGAAACGGCACATATCCGTGGACAGCCGACTGCTGGGATTATTAGATACACTTCCAATCTGCGTCTGTACTGCTTCTCTGACGGTCTGAAAACAAAAAAGGTTCACTGCACCTGTCATACCAAATAAACAAATTATGGGAGTATCCGTGGGGATTGATGACGTCACCACGGAGGTGTGGCTACTGGTTGCCTGCACTATTAGTATGTACAGAATTCCTCACACGACAGTTTCGGTGAGAGCCGACAGTCTACGCGATCAGAGATCAGCGGCTGCAGACAGAGAGAAGACAGAGTCTGGATCGTGAACAGGAGTCTGTACTCTCTCAGCAATGGATCATAATCTTCAAAATACATCGCGCAATGCTACGGGAATTGTGAAGAATGTTTTCTGGACGACGCAATATGTTTTCAATATCCTGAAGTCTGAATTTGGAATCACTATGGCGCTGGGGACATTCCAAGTGGTTTACTACCCTGTACTCGCCATTGTAGCTCTTCCTGGTAAGTGTCTCGTCTCTTCCTCATGATATCGTTGAAAAATATAAGTCAGCTTCTCTTCCATACCTGTCTCCTAAAGACTCCCTTATTGCAAGACAGGTCTTTACAACCGGTATCGCTGCAGCAAACATCGGCTGACTGTATTTGATAAGGTACCCCATGCAATTCTTATTGTGAAAGGAAGGAGGTATGTGCTCAAAGGGGACATTGCTATGGGGATATAGACACGTCTTGCCCACAGAAGGAAAACTGTTGTTGTAGACGGTCATATTCTGCATTGAGGTCGTTGAGCACTGGTGTGCCTCAGGGATCAGTCCTGGCACCCCTACTCTTCGTGATTTTTACAAATGACCTGGGTGAGGAATTGGAGCGATGGGTTAGTAAGTTTCTGATTACACAAAGGTTGGAGATGTTGTGGATATTCTGGAGGTCGGCCAGAGGGCACAGTGGGACATTGATAGGATGCAAAACTGCCCTAAGACGAGGCAGATGCAGTTCAACGCAGATAAGTGTGAGGTCGCCCATTCTGGAAGGTCAAGTATGATAGCAGAATATAGTATTAACGGAATTAATTGAACAAATAAATAAGTAGCTCCGACGCCTCACCAGTTAAAAACATGAGGCCACGTGCTCATCATCACTGCCATTAGACAAAGAGTGCAGAGGCATATTAATATGTAAAGCGAAAGTACCAGCGTCTGGAAGACTGAGTGAAAAGTTGGTAAATGCGAGGTCATCCACTTGGGAAGGGCAAATGGAAGAAGAGAATATTATTTAAATCATATGGAGCCAGTGATCATTAATGGAGAATGTGTGGAGCAGGTTAAGACCTACAAGTATCTGGGAGTACAGTTAGACGAGAAGCTAGACTGGACTGCCAACACAGATGCCTTGTGCAGGAAGGCACAGAGTCGACTGTACTTCCTAAGAAGGTTGGCGTCATTCAATGTTTGTAGTGAGATGTTGAAGATGTTCTATAGGTCAGTTGTGGAGAGCGCCCTCTTCTTTGTGGTGGCGTGTTGGGGAGGAAGCATTAAGAAGAGGGACGCCTCACGTCTTAATAAGCTGGTAAGGAAGGCGGGCTCTGTCGTGGGCAAAGTACTGGAGAGTTTAACATCGGTAGCTGAGCGAAGGGCGCTGAGTAGGCTACGGTCAATTATGGATAACTCTGAACATCCTCTACATAACACCATCCAGAGACAGAGAAGCAGTTTCAGCGACAGGTTACTACCGATGCAATGCTCCTCAGACAGGATGAAGAGGTCAATACTCCCCAATGCCATTAGGCTTTACAATTCTACCGCCAGGACTTAAGAACTTTTTAAAAGCTATTATTAATGCTTTTTAAGATAGTTATTTAGATGTATATCATATTTTTTTACTGAGTTAAGTATTGTATGTAATTAGTTTTGCTACAACAAGTGTATGGGACATTGGAAAAAAGTTGAATTTCCCCATGGGGATGAATAAAGTATCTATCTATCTATCTATCTATCTATCTATCTATCTATCTATCTATCTATCTAGTAAAGGATTGCAGTATGCTGTTGTGCGGAGGCACTTTGGAGTGCTTGTACTTTGTTGCCAGAGGGATTGAATTTAAGAGCGGGGAGGTCATGCTGCAACTGCACAAGGTACTGGTGAGGCGGCATCCGGAGTACTGGGCAGTTCTGGTCTCCCGACTTGAGGATTAATAAACTGTCTGTGTCGGCGGTTCACCAGCTGATTCCAGAGATGAGGTGGTTCGAATATCAGGGGCAAAAGAGTTGAAAGATAAGAGGAAATCTTCTGCGAACATATAAAATGACGGAAAGGATAGATACGACTGTGGCAGCAAAGTTGTATCCACTGGTAGGTGAGATAAATCAACGGGAAACAGCATGTGGATTTAGGACCGTGATGAGGAGGAACCTCTTCCTCAGAGGGTAGTGAATCTGTGGAATTATCTGCTCAAAAGAAACAGTGGAGGCTACCTGAATAAGTATATTTAAGACTGGCTGGCACTGGCTTTTGCATATTAGAAGAATCAAGGGCTATGGGGAAATTGTAGGTAGGCGTGATCAGTGGTTGGTAAGTTGCTGGAGATGATCTTGACAGGCAATATTTATGCTAAATTTAGAGAAGATTAATATGATTAGGAGTCGTCAGCATGGCTTTGGCAAGGGCAGGTCGTGCCTTACGAGCCTGATTTTATTTTTTGCGGATGTGACGAAACACAATGATGAAGGAAGCGCAGTTGTAGAGCGTATGGATTTCAGTAAATCATTTGATAAGGTACCCCATGCAAGGCTTACTGAGCAAGTAAGGAGGCATGGGATCCAAAGGGACATTGCTTAGTGGCTCCAGCACATGGCTTCCCACCGAAGCCAAAGATTGGTTGTAAACAGGCCATATTCTGTATGGAGGTCGGTGACAAGTTGTGTGCGTCAGTAATCTATTGTGGCAACCGTACTCTTCGTGATTTTGTAAATGTCCTGGATGAGGAAGTGGAGGGATGGATTAGTATATTTGCTGGTGACACAAAGGTTGGAGGTGTTGTGGAAAGTGTAGAGGGCTGTCAGAGGTTACAGCGAGACATTGATAAGATGCAAAACTGGGTAGAGAAGTGGCAGATGGAATTCAACCCAGATCAGTCCAAAGTGGCTTATTTTAGTAGATCAAATATTATAGCAGATTATAGTATTAATAGTAAGACTGTTGGTAGTATGGAGGATCAGAGGGATCTTGGGTCCGAGTCCATAGGGCGCACAAAGCAGCTGCGCAGGTTGACTTTGTAGTTAAGAAGGCACACGGTGTATTGACCGTCATTAATAGTTGAATTAATTTTAGGAGCAGAGAGGTAATATTGCAGCGATATGGGACCCTGGTTTGACCCTACCTGGAGTACTTTACTCAGTTCTCGTCGCCTTGGTACAGGAAGGCTGTGGAAACCATAGACACGGTGCAGTGCAGAGGAGGTTTACAAGGATGTTGCCTGGACTGGGGAACATGCATTATGAAAACGGGTTGAATGAAGTTCGCCTTTTCTCCTTGGAGCGACGAAGGATGAGGGATGACCTGATATAGTTCTATCAGATGATGAGAGGTATTAATCGTTTGGATAATCAGAGGGTTTTTCCATGTTCTGAAGATGGTTTCTATAAGAGTACAAAGGTTTAAAGTGTTTGGTAGTACGTACAGAGGAGATGTCATGGGGATTTTTGTAATGCAGAGAGTTGTGAGTATGTTGAATGTGCTGCCTGTCAACGGTGGTGGAGGCAGACACGAGAGGGTCTTTGAAGAGACTTTTGGATAGTTATTTTGAGGTTAGAATAATAGAGGTCTGTTGTTCAGCCTCATCATTCCTCAGTTGGGGACATGTTCGGCACAAATTTGTCGGCCGAGGAGCCTGCATTGTGCTGTAGGTTTTCTATAATTCTGTTTTTAGATCCGCCGTGATCACTTTCATTGCCAGTTCATGCCTGGTCGAACAGATGGACTATTCCTGATACTATTGCTAATCTTCTTATGTTTTCATTTTCTCTCGTGTTTACAGCTGAAGGGACCTGGAATTCTATTAACCTGATACATGGCATATTAATCACTTTATTATTCTCTTAAACCATCTCGGTCTCAATTCCTTTTTCTGACGGCAAAGATCAGAGTACATTCCAGCCATTCATTAATATCACTGATTAGCCAACAGGACACGGCAGCTGAATTTAGCCATTCGAGAACCGAGTCTTCTCCATCATTGCTGATCTATCATCCCTCTGAACCACATTTTGGTGACCACTCCCCGAATCCATGGACACCCCGACGAATCAAGAGCCTATCACTCTCCGCTGGAAAATGTTCCAATGAACCGTCCCCCGTAGCCGTCTGTGGCGAAAAATTCCACATATTCACCAGTCTTTGTGTAAGGAAATTGCTCCCCATCTCTGCTCCAAAAGCATGTCTTTCTATTGCGAAATATCGTCTTCAAGTGCAGACTCCCCAACTACAGAAGCTACCTCTCTAAGTCCACGATATCTCGGCATTTCAATATTCGACATGTTTCAGTGAGGTTCCCATTATTCTTCTGAACTTCAGCAAGTACATTATATACACTACCGATTTAGTAATGGCTCCCGATAATCTCCTCAGCAGAAGTATTAATTCCATATTCACATCTGCACTCGGAAGTGTTGTCCATAAAAGTAATACAATGTTTCAATCAAAATGAGTGTTAACGGTCTTCATTTCTCTCCGCACAGTGAACGTGGTGACATTAGTTATCCTGTCGCGGGGAAAGTGCGGTCTCTCCAAAGGCGTCACACGGTACCTCGTTGCCATGGTAGCAGCGGATCAGCTCGTCGTTCTCTTTGATCTGGTTTTGAGCAAGATTCCGGTGGCTTACATTCCAGAAGAGATTTTCCTTTGGTCGCTACGTGTTCCCGTGTGTAATATCCACGCCGTCGTGCTCTACGCCGCCACGGACTGTTCTGTCTGGTTCACCGTCACTTTCACCTTTGATCGATTTGTCGCCATCTGTTTTCAGAAGCTGAAACGAAAATACTGCACCGGGAGAGCGGCGGCTCTGGTTCTGGGGTCAGTGACTGTGCTCAGCTGCGTAAAGAACATTTTCTGGTACTTTTTGCTCGATGGGACATATTCGGTATTAAGTACGTCCCTGGTGTGTTATGGCAGTTACCGTTTATTATCCCCACCTCAGCTGGCAACATTTCTGGTGATTCATTTCGTCTTCACCCCAATATTACCCTTTATCCTGATTCTGCTGTTAAACATTTTAACCATCAGACACGTCTTCGTGGCCAGCCGATCCCGGACGAGACTCCGTGGTTCTCGCGATGGAGAAAAGCCCGCCGACCCCGAGATGAAGAACCGCAGGCAATCCCTCCTGTTACTGCTGGCGATATCGGGGAATTTCATCCTGCTGTGGGGGCTGCTGACGTGTGTATTCCGTATGGGAGATCCTCAGTCTTTCCGTTTTACTGATACCCCTGTATTATCTGCGGGAGCTGGGCTACATAATGCAACCGCTGAGCTGCTGCACCAACACGGCGCTGTACGCCGTGGTCCAGGCCAGGTTCAGGGCTCAGCTGAAGGAGACGGTGAAATCACCCTTCCGACTAATGGCAAAGTTCATTTGGCGTTGTCAGGAGAGTATTAATCCTCATTGACGCTTCTCCCATACCGCCGTAAATATCCCTGTTCGTCAGTGGCATCTGCAGATCCATTGGCAATGTGGACGTCCCTGAATAGCTCCCGCCCTCCGCCCCTCTGTGCAGCCACAGGATCCCCAGTCTGCCTCCACTTTACTCCTTCCTGTTTACTTTCTTCACGGGTTCCTTGTAATGTCTCCCTCAGTACCAACAATTGTGTGATTCTACCATTATTTGCATGTGAAGCTTTGACATCACTATCGCATTACAAACGGCGTGCCCTATCGGTATTCCGTGCGGCACACGGCACACGGCATTCCTATCGGTAATGCCTGCTCAGGTACGCTCGCTGTAGCTCCATCTCTTTCCTCTGGCGCGTGCTATTGGCTGCAAGTGGATAAGTGGCCTTTCAAAGAAGCCGAGACAGATTTGTGCCTATGAGGAAAATGGAAGGATATGCTCATTTTACAAGCAGAAAAGATCAGATAGCCATTATCTAAACATAGAAAATCTGCAACACAATACAGAAAATTCGGACGTCAATGCTGTGCCGAATATTTACGTACATTATAAATTACCTCGTGTTACCCATTGACATCTATTTTTTTAAGCTCCGCGTGCCTATCCAGGAGTCTCTTAAAATACCTTATCGTATCCGCGATCACCACCGACAACCTCAGCCCTTTCCACACACTCACCAATCATTGCGTGAAAAAAAAACATAACATGACTTCTCACTACACCTCCTTCCAGCAGCTTAAAGCTGTGCCCTATGGCTGGGATAAAGCCTTTGATTATCCAAATGATGAATGCGTCTCATCATCTTATACAGCTGTATAAGTTCACCACTCATCTAACTTAACCTCATTTATTATCTCGCGACAGTTACATTAATTTCTGGCTTCTATTCTTCCTGAAAAATCTCTATTTCTGAGAAAGTCAAATCACCCTGTTTGCCAACAACCATCGTTCTGCTGTCAAATCCCATTCCGTTATTTGGCCTGAAAATAACTGAATCTACCGGGTTAACAGGTGTATGGGGTAAACTGGGCTCCCGACAGTAGCTGCAATACAGACCACAGATTTCTACTGGAAAAATGTGTGCCTAAAGGGTAATGTATGATAGTCATGGGATTTTTCCACAAGCAGCTCGATTGGGTTTGGCTTGTTTTTTTACAGCTTGTCCTAAAGCCGACTGGTGGATGATCTATACTGGATTGTGTGCAATGCAATGAATCGGAAATGATTATGGAGTTTAAGATACACGAACCTTTAGAATGCAGTAATCAAAATATAGTTGAGTTCAATTTGAAATATGATACGGAAAGATAAAGTCCGACGCAGCAGTATTTCAGTCGAATAAGGAGAATTAGAGTGGAATGAGAAAGGCCTGTGAATAAATAAAGAAACAAATAAATAGATAGATAGATAGATAGATAGATAGATAGATAGATAGATAGATAGATAGATAGATAGATAGATAGATAGATAGATAGATAGCGCGGCCGACGACATAGGGGCTTGTGAAATTCTAAAGGTCACAGGTAGCTTATTTGCCAGGTTCCATACATACAAGGGCCATGTTTGAGCTCAGAGAGGAAACGCTGATGGATCGGGACTGGAATTGGATGTGGAAGGCAAGTTTATGAATGGGATGAGGAGTACGGCGGTAAGTTGGAGACAGGAGAGGGGGATGAAAGCATAAGGGGGAAAAAAGATGAAGGAAGGGTGACATTGTGAATCAAGAGAGTAGAAGGGGGTGGGGGGGAGGAATCAGGTGCATCAGGTAAAGCCGCTGTTTGTAACAAGTTTGCATCTTCCCGCAGTCCACTGAAATCTTAGACCAGGGGACACAGTGTCGAAGTAGAAGGGCGTCCTTTTAGAATGGAGGTGAGGAGGAATTAACTTCAGACAGAGAGTGGCGAATCTTTTGAATTATTTAAGGCAACTGTTGATAGATTCTTGATTTGCGCATGAGGAGATAAGGGGAGAAAGCGGCAGACTGGGGCTGAAAAAGGAAATTAGATCAACCATGATGAAATGGCGGAATTGACTCGATGGACCAAATAGGCGAATTCTGCTCGAATATATTAGGGCCATAAATAATAATAATAATAATAATAATAATAATAATAATAATAATAATAATAATAATAATAATAATAATAATAATAATAATAATAATAATAATAATAATAATAATCAATGAATGAATAGGCATGAATTGTCCAATCCTTGAAAGTTAGTCAATCGGTACCTAGTGTTGTGGGACCACCTGTAATAGGGATTTGATAACACTGACGGCGGAGGACCTTGATGAAGGATTCAGCTTTGTGCTGGGAGCGTTTCATGTAAATGAACTGTGGATGGACGTGCGTGTGAGGGGAGACCGATAGGAAAAAATACTTGGAGACGAGTTCGACGGGCGCAGAGGAAGCTGATGGCAAGGGGCTTCGATGGGCTGACTGTTCTCCGAATCACTGGCAGGTTTTTGTCTGAGGCGGCCGTAGACGTGTGCCGCCGTGCGAGCCTCGCTGCGCAGAAGTAGGTCGCCGAGTCCGTCTCCTCGCAGTTGCTGAGCTGCAGAGTGAAGCGGTTCTGGTCAGCTTCGAGCTTGGTGGCGAATCGCAGTTTAAAGGGCGCCTCGCATGATCCGAACTCGTTGCAGACCCGCTCCAGACTCGTACCGACTTGCCGGTACCAGAACATGGTGTAGCTGCCAATGCCGCCTCCTTCCAAACTGCACTGAAAACTGAACTGTTCTCCCGGCCGAATAGAGGTCGCGGTAGGGATGTGGACCACTGTTGGTGCAGCCGACAAACCTGGAGTGACATACAAGAGAAAGGATTTCATGGTCAAATGGATGACAATGGCATAACGTTACGCCATTTTAAATATGATTTGGGACCGTCCTTGAATCGACCCGGTGTGAGAAAATAATTGATGAAACAAAAAACTCACAATTGTGCAAGAGTGTCAGGGATAAAATTAGACAGATAAGAGGCACGTCCGGATGGAAATGCATCGCGATTCTGCAGCGCTGTTCAATAGCAAATGCGCCTTGTTCGCTTCTTCAACTGAGCTCTGTCGGTCGAAGGTGCTCCCGGATATGACGTCGAGACGGTTCGTACCACAAATGACAATTGATCTCCTGCTTATGACATCTTTGTCGGATCGTCTACTCCGGACGAAATAGCAATTGCACGGAGTCATGTTCCAGGAGGTGCAGATGCAGCCCCTCGGCCCCGTTCCTCTTCGCAGGCCAACTCCCCAACCGAAGCCCGTCGTGTCAACCTGAGGTTGGCGCGTTTTCCTCAAAACCTTCCCTTTCCACGTACCGGTCCAGATGTCATTCCGACGCTGGCAATTTCATGTGCGCCACCCACCGATTTTATTACTCTTTGTAAAAACCGATCATTTTAAAGGCCCCTTGAGCACCACTCACCTTCAACTCAAATCGACGACTTTTAGATTTATGGACATAATTGCTGCTCGGGACCTTTATGTGGAATCCATCATGTTGTTCTTCCTTGTTCAGTTTCTAATATTGTATCCGGACCGATATGAAAATGAACCATGGGGAAAAATGGGGAATGAAGTAATCAACCAATCAACCACGTCCCCACGTGTACTACCATTAAGAATGTGTGCGACAGAGGACGCTGTTGGAACACGGAATTAGTTAGAGGTTGCACCCTAAGCCGGGAACGGCAATCCATTCTGCCCATCGAAACGTACTAATATCAGTTCAAATGAAGGAATCATGAAGCCTAACTCGTCACATTCTCCGGATATCTGCCCATCTCTCAATTATCTTCCCTCGGTCAGTAGACTTTCTGACTGCCTCACTCAATCCGCTCATGCCCCTCTTTCACCATTCTCCTTTCTCATTTCCCTCTCACCATCCCTCCGTTCACCTCCCACTGGTGTTCCTCACCCTTTTCTGTCTTCTGTCCTCACCTATCAGACTCCCCATTGTCCAACCCTGTATGCCCTTCACCAATCAATCTCCTAACTTTTTATTTCACAACAAGGTTTTTACGAGATGTTGTTGCTATCCCTGTGCCGAATACTCCCCCTCTCACCACCGACTGTCTATGGGCGGAGTTTGATTCCATCTATCAATGAGAGATTTTGGGAGGAACTACTTGCCGAAGCAGCGCAGGATGAACCGTCAATCATCGAGAGGGGCCGTGGATACTGACTCCTGGTGTACAGAATGGTGGTTGATTTTTTGTATTTTTGTGAACATGTTGTATCTTGGTGTGATGAATCGTTTCAGGATTGTGGTAACACACTCAAAATGGTGGAAGAAAAGCAGGTCAGAAAAGAGTAAACAGCCAACATTTCGGACTGGACCCTTCACTAGGTTTGGAGTTGGGTTTGATGGACTGTAGGGGAGGGAGGAGTTGTGGTGAGGAACTGTGGCTTGTGGACAGATTGAGAAGGGATCATTGAGCAGAGACTGATGAAGTAAATGTCAAAGAGATGTTCTGAGAGGTCTGACAGGAGGACTGCCAGATCACAAGGACGAAACTGGTGAGGAAGGAGAGAGGAGAGGCAGGAACTGTGACAGGATGGAGAGGGAAGCTGGAGAAATGGTGGACAGAGTAATAGAGGAAAGTGGGATGTACTGGTTAAGTAGCATAGATACTGAGCAGAAACAGATTGGTGTCTGGGAAAGGGAGGGATGGAGTATCTAACAGGAGAAAACTGAAGTGAATGGCGAGAGTTGTGACTGTGGGGTGGGTGGATTTTTGAGTGGAGGGATTTCCGTGTCTCAGACAGGAGAGATGGATTGTAAAAGTGAGGGATGGGAAGTCAGATCAAAGAAGAATGTTGGCTAAAGAGGGAGGAGTGAATGGCACTGGTGGACTGTGTGGGGCTAAAGGTTAGAACTTGTGGAGAACCTGGTCTGGGTTTGTCCACCACCCGAGCTAGTGTCAGTGTAGGAATGTTTCTCTTCCTGTTCAATTACTGAATTTCGTTCTGACTTGGGCTGATGACAATAAGTCAACGAAGGGAGACTGAGTACGTCATGGTCATTGAGTTAACCACTCTCATCCACCTCCTGTCCCAGAGTAGCATCTGAACTTGACGATTGCATTCTGCCAACCATTAATCTATACATCATATATTTTCCAGATCCACCGAATTCCAAAGGGACCGGCCAGAAGCCGTCCTCTCGCCCAGATCAAGAGGCATTCTCAGGTATAATGCTTTTATTTGATAGAGGGGAGGGTGCGTGGCGTCTTCAGTCCAATTTCGATCTCAGTCGAAGTTGCCCGTGGCACCAACCGCGATATTCAGGAGCAAATATAGACACAGCGTTGGCAGAGACCTTCTTAAACTCTTCACGTAGCTTGTGTATATCTCTCAGACACTCCTCGTTGCACACCTACCTTGCTGCACTCCAGCTTCTCTCTTTGACAGTCCGTCTGTCTCATTTACGCAGGTCACGGATGCTCAGCATTAGACCTGAATAGTCTACTCTCTGCTCACCCGCCGTCAGCTCAGCTTAACCCAGCTCCGCCCCACTCCACTTCATCCCCCTACCGTACCTCCGTCACCTGGGCTTTGCGCAGATGTTATGATCTTGCAACTTCTGGAAACCGTTTCACCGATCAAACCCCCACCACCGCCCTCTTATTAGGGGTTTGCTCTCTCCGGACCCGCTCCAGCAAATGTCTGACTGTAGACTTTTCTCAATTCTCCAGTGAAGGGGCTTCCGTCAACGGACAAGTGTGAGAAGATGATCAGTAGTGCCCAAGTGTTGGTCATTGGGCAGAACCACCTGGGAAACACCCGGGAGCAAAAGGCCTACCTCCGTCAGGTAAGAGTTGTAGTTCACATTTATTCCCAGGGTGGACATTCCAATTCATGTGGCTTTGGTCATTCATTTTCAATGTGCAGGGATTGTCCATTTCCGATAAGCTGTGAATGACACAGGTCAGAAACGGCAACACCTGAGTGACCGGAATCTCTCTATTTTCCATCCCCACCCAACGTAATTAGGCATTTGAACCCATCAATTCTTCCCACTGATTTTTTGTCCCTTAACCCTCTTCTCACGCTTTCTCTTCATAACGGTAACCCACTTATTAATGAAGAAAGCTATCAGTGCCTGTGTTCACCCTGTACACATCAGACTTCCAATATAACTCGGAGTCCTGCCATGTGCAGAAGTTCGCTGATGACACGGCCATAGTGGGGTGTGTCAGGAATGGACAGGAGGAAGAGTATAGGAAACTAATACAAGACTTTGTGATATGGTGCAACTCAAACTACCTGCGTCTCAATATCACCAAGACCAAGGAGATGGTGGTGGACTTTAGGAGATCTAGGCTTCATATGGACACAGTGATCATTAATGGAGAATGTGTGGAGCAGGTTAAGACCCACAAGTATCTGGGAGTACAGTTAGCCGAGAAGCTAGATTGGACTGCCAACACAGATGCCTTGTGCAGGAAGGCACAGAGTCGACTGTACTTCCTTAGAAGGTTGGCGTCATTCAATGTTTCTAGTGAGATGCTGAAGATGATCTATAGGTCAGTTGTGGAGAGCGCCCTCTTCTTTGTGGTGGCGTGTTGGGGAGGCAGCATTAAGAAGAGGGACGCCTCACGTCTTAATAAGCTGGTAAGGAAGGCGGGCTCTGCCGTGGGCAAAGTACTGGAGAGTATAACATCGGTAGCAGAACGAAGGGCGCTGAGTAGGCTACGGTCAATTATGGAAAACTCTGAACATCCTCTACATAGCACCATCCAGAGACAGAGAAGCAGTTTCAGCGACAGGTTGCTATCGATGCAATGCTCCTCAGACAGGATGAAGAGATCAATACTCCCCAATGCCATTCGGCTTTACAATTCAACCGCCAGGAGTAAGATATGTTAAAGTGCCGGGGTTAGGACTCAATGTATTTAAGTAAACTACTTAAGAACTTTTTGAAAGCTATTATTAATGCTTTTTGAGAGGGTGATTTTAGATGCATATCATATTTTTACTGAGTTAAGTATTGTATGTAATTAGTTTTGCTACAATAAGTGTATGGGACATTGGAAAAATGTTGAATTTCCCCATGGGAATGAATAAAGTATCTATCTATCTATCTAAATACACCGTGACTTGGCTTCTACCACCAACTGTTTCAAAAAGAAAAAAAATCCACAAACTCAACAGCCTTCAGCTCAAGAAATAACTCCAACTCTCAGTTTCAAAGAGACGTCCCCTTACTCACAGGTGTGTGCTTACATCCTCATTCACATCAAAACCCTTAACACATCCGCCCCATTCAGGCATTTCAATATCCGGTAGCATCAGTGAGATTTATCCGCCTCCCCAAAATCTTCTGACCTCCAGCCCAGAGACATCAAACAGTCTTCATAATTTAAACCTTTCACACTGGGATTATTCTCCCCAACTCTCTGTCACCGCTCCACATTTACAAAGTATGCCCTTCCCCATTCTCTGTTCCAAGGTCTCACTGAGTTTCAAAGTTCGAAGTAAAGTTATGATTAAACTTTGTCACCATCTGATTTTCGTTTTCTTGCGGGCATACTCAATAAATCTATGGAATAATAACAGATTCAATGAAAGACTACCAAAATAGGGTGTGCAACCAGAGTACAGAAGACGGCAAATTAAAAGAAGAAATGATAACAATACTAAATAAATAAGCAATGAATATCAGGAGCACGAGGTGAAGAGTCCATTGCTTTTGGAAACACCAATGATGGAGCCAGTGAAGTTATTCCTTTTGGTTCACGCGTCTGGTGTTTGATGGGTAATAACTGTGCGTGAACCTGATGGTGTGAGTTCTGAGACCTCTGTACCACCTTCCTGATGGCAGCAGAGAGAAGAGAGCATGTTTTGGGTGGTGGGGGTCCCAGCCGATTTACAACGAACTGCCTATATCTACACGGCACCAAATCAATTGTCGGATGAACCATTTGGGGGTGGCGGATAGGGTTTCAGCACTTTTTGATTTCCTGCTGATTTGTGGCATCACTTGAGCGGATGTGGAACGTTTTTTTACTGATGATAAGTAAAGAACTTCCCCCAGTTTTGCAAGAAAGCTGACATCCAACTTTTCGTATGAGGCAACAGGATTTCACTAGTTCGTGGGAGGGTGGAGGGGGGGGGGGTGGAGATTTGAGTTTACAGAAATGAGGCAGAAAAGGTGAAAATGCCTAACAGTTCAGACATCGCCGTGCATGGAGAAACAGAGTTAACTTTTCAGCTTGGATAGTCTCCGTCAGAAAGAGCTCGGGGAGGGAGAAGCAGGAGTGGTCGCTGTTTCAGAAAAAGTAATACGCTGCACGAGGAAATCGGTTGCACACAGCGTGAAGGAGGTGGGTTTATGTGTAGTAGGCAAGGAAATTCACTTGGCTTTGGTAGGTGGTGATAGTACTTCACTGATCTGAGGGCGGCAGTGGGGGAATCCCCTGTTCCAAGGAAAATGAGAGGACGCGGTGGGTATTATTTTTCAGATTTAAGGGAAATCAGAGAGATTTGTGGGAATTGAAAGGAAGAGTTAGCCTGTCGAACCACTCTCCATAGCCAAGGCACGCTCACCCTGGCACAATCCTGGTAATTCTTTTCTGCACTATTCTCAGTTATATCACATATTTCCTATTTTGGTCAACCTATAGCTGCATATGGTATTCTAAGTGCTGCCTCCACAACGACTTGTACACGGTAAATAAGACCATCAAATATAGGAGAAGAGTTAGGTCATTTGGCCCATCAAGTCTATTCCACCATTTCATCATGGCTGATCTATTTCACTCTCAACCCCAATCTCCTGCCATCTCCCATTATATCTTCATGCCCTGATTAATCAAAAATCTATCAACCTCTGTGAATACACTGGTAAATTCCGCAGATTCACCACTCTCTGGCTAGAGAAGTTGCTTTTCATCTCCGTTCTCAAAAGATGCACCGTTAGTCCAAGACGGCATCCTCCGGTCTTAGTCTCATGCTCCATACATCCAGTAAATCGAGGCCTTTCAGCGTTCACTAGATTATTCTTCTGAATTCCAGTCAGCAGGGGCCCTGGTCCATTAAACGATCCTTAAATGAGAAGCATTTCAACACCAGAATCATTGTCGTGAACCTTCTTTGAATCCTCTCCAACGTCATTGGGTTGAAAGGTAAGAAGGTTCTGTTGCAACTTGGTAAAACATTGGTTCGGCCACACCTCGAGTATTGCATTCAATTCCAGTTGCCCGGCTGTGGAAAGGATATGGAAGATTTGCAAAGGGTGCAGAAGAGGTTTACCAGGATGCTGCCTCGTTTAGACGGCGTGTGCTAACAGGGGAGGATGAATAAACTTGGGTTGTATTCCCTGAAGCATCGGAAGCTGAGGGGACATTTGATAGAGGTTTATAAGATTATGGGAGGCATGGATATAGACGGAGTATTTATTTCCCAGGGCATGCATTAAATGTGAGAGAGATTTGGATAGACACTTGGATGTAAGGAGAATGGCGGGATATACACAAGGGGTGGATAGGAGAGTTTAATGTTTGGATGTTTTCGATTTGCTTTTAAGCTTGTCCGGCGCAACGTAGTGGGCAGAATGGCCTGTTACTCTGCTGGTCTTTTCTATATTTTATAAGCGGTCTAAAACTGCTCTCAGTTTTCTAAGTGGAGCCTAGTCCTTTTGAAATTAATACTAATAACACGTTTGCGTTCCTCGCCACCGACTCAATCCACAAATTAACAACCGTTCAGGAATTCTGCATGAGGACTCCTCTCCCTTTGCACCTCAGATGTTTGCATTTTCTCTCCATACAGAAAATAGTCTATTCTTATATTTCTTCGACCAAAGTGCATGGCCGTATAATTTCCAACACAATTCCATCTGCCACTTCGTTGTCCATTCTCGTAATCTGTCCTTCTCTAGATTTTCTACTTCCTCAGAACTACCTGAACCTCCACCTATCTTTGAGTTGTCTGCAATCATGGCCAGAATGCGTTCAATTCTGTCTTCCAAGTCATTGACATCTAACATAGAAAGAATAGTCCAAACACAGACCGCTGTGGAACACCGCTAGTCAACGGCAGCCAAGCAGAATAAACACCCTTTTTTCCCACTTTTTCTCTCCTGAAAGTCAGCCAATGCTTTATCCATGCCAGAATCTTCCCTGTAATACCATGTGTTCCTACCTTCACGTGTCCAAGTGCAAGTGTACAAGATCAACCAGCTCTGCTTTACCTGTTCGGCTTGTTTTTTTTCTTCAAAGAATTCCAATGGATTTGTCAGGCAACATTATCCTTAAGGGCAGCCATGATTTTCTTTATATATTCTTTCATAATCCAACACATTTTCTGTGTGTCAAGATTTAGGCGGCTCTACTGATCCATAACGGGATCATTATTGTAAACTTCCTCTGACCCTTTTCCAGTCCTAGCACTTCCTTTCCGAGATAAGGGTTCCAATCTGCTCACAATACTCCAAGTGCTGTCTGACCATCTACCTATAAAGCCTCAGCATTACATTCTTGATTTAGTAATTTAGTTCATTCTAAATGAATGCAAATGGTTGCACGACCCTTCAAGAACATTCCTCAGCTGCTCAGAGACATCTTGGACCCTGACATCTAGGAGACAACGCACCATTACGGCATATCTCCTTTGGCCACATAATCTCCTGTCTGCTCCTCTCTTCACTACTGAGTCTCCCAACACTCCCCTCCTATCTGACTGCAATTTTTCCCTCTGAGCCTCAGGGTCTGTCACAGTGCTGCTGCTGGTCCCTGCAAGAACATCTGTCTGCATAATCCATAGCGGTGTACCTTTTAGTGAGTGAATGGCCACAGGAGAACCCTGCACAGACTGCTGACTCCTTTCACTTTTCCCAGCGTTCAAGGAAGTCTGCCCAGTATGTTTCGATCAGGTCAGTAAGCGTCTCACATCTGGTGTTCTCAGCTTCCTGGATGATGGCGATTACCTCCATTTCCTTGACCTGCGCTTTCAGGAGCTGCAGCCATTATAGTCATCAGGTAGACCGTACGGTTCGCTGACTCTTACACCTTGCAGGAGGAGCAGCCCACTACGCTGACGACCTCTTTGCCTACACTGCGTCACCTGTCCCTCCTCACTGATGCAGATCTAAAGATCTGTTGTCACTCGCAACCCCTGTGCCACTCATTCAGCCACTACACAGCCCCACTTCACTGTGGCTACCCCGCTTGACCCATAACTCACCACACTGCTTCCATCGGAAAGGTGGTACCAGAGTGTAGATCACACAGCACGAGTTTCAGGAACAGTTATTACCCTGCAGCCTTTGGAGTCCTGAACCAGTGTGGATAACTTCACTCACCTCAACAGTGAACTGATTCCACAACGTATGGTCTTACTGGCAAGGACTCTTCACAACGCGTGTCTCAAAATTATTTATTCACATTTTTTTTTATTTGCACAGATTGTCATTTGCAATTCATTGTCAGTCTGTATGTAGTTTTTCATTAATTATATTGTATTTTGAAGTTTTACTCTAATTTGCATTAAGATGCACGTTTGTTCTGTGACTATTTGAAAACAATAAAAAAGTAAAAAAAAAAGAATATTAACCTCAGTGTATTATATGTTGACATATACCTACTGTTACGTACCCAGTAACAGAGTGTCTTACCAGCAAAGATAGAAGTGTCCGTTGGAGTCTGGTACTATTTTCAAAACAGTGTTTATTAGTAAAAATATACAAATCAATATCAACAATGCAAATATACAGAAAATACACGTTAGCAAAACTAAACCTAAAAGTGTGGGTATAATAATAATCAATAATAAACAAGCTCTACCGTTGTCTAGCGGATAATGAATTGTCATATGTGAGTATAAAGTCCAGGTCAGTTCATACAGGCTGAGGCAGTTGTTGGTCGATGTGTTGAAATGGCCATTCAGGTATGACCCCTCTGCCTAGACTGTTCTTCTATGGTGGACTCGTCACCCAGGCAAGGGTGGACACAGACACAAGCCCCCACCGGCCTCGCTATTAACACTGTGAGTTAAAATTGACCGATCCTTCGTTCGGTCTCCGATGCCCCGCCCCCCCACTTCTCTCGTGGGTTCCAACACTTAAACAGTGCTCACTAGTGTGTCTCTTGGTGCGTCTCCTGGTGTGTCTGAGGGGTGTCTCCCCAGACCTCGCTTTTATCGCTACTCACGGGGTCTCAGGTGTCAAACAGTTTTGAATGGCTTAACCCATCAAACCAGCCCACTCTGGCTGTCCACTGAGGAATTTTAATGAACAGAATAGTACCAAGTAAACAGCCCTCTCCGGAGCCTTACAAGAGTCATAATATGGTCTCTCTCCCCCGGTGTTATCTCGCCCTTGTCTGAAGCAAATGTTCCAGTCCCAATATATTTTTCTTCCATCCCTTTCTCACTCATTACCAGCTTGGCACCAGTAACGGTTTGTAATTCTCCCGGGGGAGGGGGACTTGGGCAACCCTGCACCCTTCTGCCCATCAGAGCTGTTCATCCTTCGTAACACCCCCATCCTTCTAGGAATTTTCACCAAAGGGGAAAATTAACTAGTACAGCGTTTCACAGGATTACAGAGATTAGCAAAAAAATACAGAAGAGTTCTTAGCTATAAAGCAATACAGATATACCTTCACTTAGCATCTAGATAACCAGTCTGCGATTACATTGTCACTTTTTTAATATATTGTATCTTAATATCTTGTATCTTAATAAATTCCTATAGCATCTGACTCCAATTTAATAACTACCTATTTTTATTTTCCTATTCGTCAGCAAAAAAAAACTAAAGGATTGTGATCTTAGCTTAAGTGTATATTACAAAATCTGAACCAATACATGTGTGATTATACTGTAGTACATTACAAAAGTTTGTGCAAATACTAATCTCTATTTTACTTTTAAACTTAACAGTCAATCTTCCATGATGTTTTTATCTTTATTATTTACATGGTTTGTAAAAATCTCTCAAAACCAGATCCTGTGGCATTTGTCAACCTTTGCCCCTTTTCCATTTAACTCTCATGTGGTTAGCTTGCTCACCAGTGTGGAATAGGCTTTCGCATACTGCGTTCATAGGAGTTATCTTATCACCAATGTTTGCCAAACTTAGCCTATTTTCTGAACTTCCACACAATTCTTTATTTTTCAGCGTCATTAATTTTATCTTCAGGACCCTTCGTTCTAATAGTTTTCAGTTTACCATCTGAAAGTGACCCCTCTTTGTCAAAACAACATTTCAAATTCTGCCTCTTCAAATCACATCCTTGAATAACATCAGCAAGTTGTTTACCTTTATATTGCAAAACAAACTGTAATTGATTCACAGGCACCTTGTTAACAAGCCATTTTTTCCTTCAGAATGGTTACTGCTTCTAAAACCAATTCAGACTTTAAATATTCTTTATTCAATTTAGGAACAACACTTTTCCCTTCTCCTTCAATAATATTCACATCACCACCTTTCATCTCCTCACTAACTTTTTAACACACCTTCTAACACAAACAACTGAGAATTCTGACTCTCCACTGGTACCAAGGTTAACCCTTTCTTTAGTGAACCAAGACCATCTGACCAAAAATGACTGCATTCCTTTTCAACTACATCAGATACTATTCCTGAGATTTGATACTAGGTTCAGTATCATGTGCATCCACATCTTGAACACACTCAAAGGGGACATCTACCTCTTCCCGGATTTCCATACCAGTCCTTTTTTCAACTTCTAAGTTGCCCTGATCCTCCCAGTTACTCACTGGGCAACTCCCATACGGAGGAAACTCAACCCTGCGGCTTAAAACAACTTTATCTGCTAACCAGCAGACTCCTTCAAGGTAATGACTCCTTTTCATCTAGTACTGCCCCTATATCATTATCGGGAACACATTTAAATTTTTCAACTTCAAACTGTTCTGTCAAGCCGGAAAGATCATCCATGTCCAACCCTAGACCTTCTAACTACCTTACCTGTTTCTCATCTTTACTCTGTGCCTCTATAAACTCCCTCCTGGCTAAGGGTAGGTCTTCCTCCTCTCCTTGACTCTCTTTCACCTCCCTATTCTCCACTTTACCATCCCCTAACCCCTTTTGTTACAGAGTCTGTAAAAACCTCTCAGCCAAATTGACACTGGACTCATTTAAACAGTCCTCTTTCTCAGCCGCCTTTCTCGACATGCTGTGAGTGATTGCGCATGCGGGATAGATCTTAGAATCCAGGGGCGGGTCCTCAGCACTCACAGGCTTGCTCGTTAATTTCACTGCTGCACACACGTCACCACCTGCTAAATCATTACCAAGAAGGATGTCCACGCCGTCTCTCGGTAATTCTGACCGCACCACTACTTCGACTGGTCCAGATACCAGGTCACATTTTAAAATGATCCCATGCAAAGGCACAGCTTCTGTCCCTTTTCCTATAGCTCCTAAAACTACCTCTCCAGTCTCAGGACCAAAATCTAGCACCTTACATCGGATCAATGACTGATTAGCCCCAGTAACTCTCCAGTTTCTCACTGGAACTGGGGTCTCTCCTTCTTTCACAGACACTGCCCCTTCTGAAATAAATTTCTCACGCCCCTCTCGTGCTCTATCTACCTTTGCCTTCCTCATCGATTTGCTAATTGACTCGATACACCCTGTAGGGACTGCTGTTTTCCCTTCTCCTGTCTCCTTCTTCGGTGCAAAGCACTTAGATGCAATATGACCAACCTTTCCGCAATTATAACAGGTCAAGCCAGGAACCTTCCTGCCAGCCTGCCTGTCATCCTCCTTACCTTTACCACTAGCTCCCGGCTTATTCTCTGCCATAGCCGGTGGACTTTCTTTACCGTCTCTACTGCCTTTCTGGTAACTCTTATTTCAGGAAAACATTGTCTTGTGGGTTAGGGCATATTCATCTGCGAACCTGGCAATTTCCAATATAGACTTATTCGGCGTCTCGTTCAGATACATCCTGATATTATCCGAACCACAACCTTTAAATTCCTCAATCAGAGTTAACTCTCTGAAACGATGGAAATCCTATTCCACCTTTTCTGCAGCACACCAGCGATCCAAGAGCACACCCAGTTCATAGGCAATCTCTGCATTCGTCTGATTCCACAGTTTCTTTAAATCTCTGAACTTTTGTCAATACGCTTCAGGTACCAACTCATAGGCCCGAAGGATAGCCTCTTTTACTTCGTCATAATCCGCAGACACGTCCATGTAAAATGCCGCATTTGCCCGTTGAGCCTTACTTTTTAATGCACTTTGTAACAACGCCACCCACTGATCTCTGAGCCACATCAGATTCACTGCCAGCTTTTCAAAATGCAAGAAATAACTATCAACATCTGTCTCCTCGAACGGAGGTACTAAGCTAAACTCTCAACTAACATTAAACTTCTCCTCTCTTGAGCCTTCCACTCGGTCTTTTCCCTGTTGTCAAGTAAACAGCCCTCTCCGGAGCCTTACAACAGTCATAATATGGTCTCTCTGCCCCGGCGTTATCTCGCCGTTGTCTGAAGCAAATGTTCCAAACCAATATGTTTTGTTCCATCTCTTTCGCTCTCATTAGCAGCCTGGCAGCAGTAACGGTTTGTAGTTCTCCCAGGGGAGGGGGACATAGACAACTCTGCACCCTTCTGTCCATCAGAGCTGTTCATCCTTCGTAAGACTACTTTAAGAATATGTTTTTCTTTTAACGTTGAACTTTTATGCATTTTGTTGCGGCAACTTGTTAAGTCAGAAACAGCTTTTTATTAAGCTACCCCCTCAACTGCTTTGCATGCCGGGCATGGAGAGAATAGGATTCCACTCGACGTGTTGGGGAAGGTGGTTGGGGCGATTTCGCATACTTTCCAGACCAATTTGCACGTTTGTGGAGGAGAATTCCCTGGTGTGGGCGAAAATGATTCTTTGTGGGTGGGGGTGAGAGGTGGATGGCTATTTAAGACGAGTGGGAATTGTCAGGTTTGGAAGGAATGGAATTTTCCTTGTGTTCACGGAATGTATTTCTTGGTGTGAAGGAGAGGGGAATCTCCTGGAGGTATGTGATGGATTCTGTAGGTGATGATGGGGGGGGGTCTTCTGTTGTTCTGATACCCCACACCGTATTTTCTAACTGTGTTTTTTCACCATTGGCATCCCTGTCCACAGGTGCGTGAGATGCTGCTCGAACATCTGCCCTGCAAGCACGTCCTGTCCAAGAGTAAACACAACAATGGGGGAAGGAAGTGAGCAGGAAGGTGTCAAATTGTGATCTTCCAACGTATCACAGGGTGATGGTCGGTGTTGATGTGCGTGAGGTGTTCATGGGATGGGGATTGGGGCACTTGGTGATGGTTGTTGTTGTGAGTGTGGAAAGATGGTGGGAAATCGAAATGTCAGTGAAATTTCTGCATTAGCGTGTATCTGGCTGTTCTTCGATCATCCTTGTAGCTTATTAGCAAACGAGTTACTCTTCTGAAAGTTACCGATTCAATTTACTCAATTTAATGTAACAATGGCTTTAATCCAATTAATTAAAGATACATTGGTGTTTTTTCAATGTGGCTCAAATTATTTCTGTATTTCTGATGCATCCAATGATATTGTATTACTGGAGGATGTATCTGATTTACGTCTACATTGATCAGTTATTAAAATTAATACAATAAAGACACAACATTCGTGCATATCTTGTCAGATAACTTGCTGATTTCAGTGGTAGTAATGGTGAAGGTGTGGGTAGACTGAGATTACCAGAAGGTAATTTATTTGTGAACCAACCGCATCTTTCCCAGTCTCTTCAATTTTGTTCCCACCCCCAAAAATATGGTTTAAACTCACCTCAGTAGTCTTAGCAAACCTCCTCGCCAGGATATTGGTCCCCCGGGACTCAAGTGCAATCCGTTCGTTTTGTACAGGTCACTCCGCCCCAAAAGAGATCCCAATGATCCAGAAATCTGAATCCTTGACCACTACTTCAGTCCTCAGCCAGGCATTTATCCTCCACCTCATTCATTCATTAACACACTGACGCCTGACCGACGCAGTAATCTCGGGAACAGTACCTTTGCTGTCCTGCTTCTCCTCTTCCTTCCTAACTCCCTGTAGGTTTTTTTTCAGGACCTCTTTCCTGTTCCTACCTATGAAATTGGTATTAATATGTACCACGACTTCTGGCTGTTCTCCCTCCCACTGCAGGATATCTTGGATTGGATCTGAAACATCTCGGACCCTGCCACCTGGGAGGCATCTATCATCCGTGTTTCTTTTGTGTGTTCACAGAATCCCCTGTCTGACCACCTAACTATAGAGTCCCTTGTCACTACTGCCTTCCTTACAGCATAGCAGTGAAAATATGAACCAGAGTCTTACAGTTCTTTGGTAATCATTGCGTTATGAAGTTTGAGCTTTGAATTGAATCAGACACAGAATGCTGGGGGAGCTGAGCAGTTCAGACAACATTTCTGTAAATGAATGCCGGTTCGGGCTGAGACCATTAATTAGTATTTGACAACAGCAAAATATGTTAAAAAAACACAAATGCTGGCAGAACTCAGCAGGCCAGTCAGCATCTATGGAAGGAGATAGTGATGACGTTTCGGGCCGAAACCCTTTATCAGGAGTGAACTAGCATGGGATGGTCGAGGGGGGGATAAGAAGTAGGGGGGGCGGGTGAAGTAGAGAGCTGGGAAGTGATAGGCTGGAGGGAAATGGACTGGAGGAAGGTGGAGAATCATGGGAAATAAAAGGGAAAGAAAGGTAGGGCTGGGGGGAGATTATAGTGAGGGGGGAAAAAGAGAGTGAAAGAGAACCAGACTAAAATTATAGACAGGGATGGGGTAGGGGGGGCAGGGGTATCAAAGGAGGTCTGTGAGTTTAATATTCATGCCTGCAGGTTGGAGGCTACCTAGGCGGGAGATGAGGTATTGCTCCATCGACCTGCGTGTGGCCTCATCTTGATGGTAGAGGAAGCAGACATGTCGGAGTGGCAGTGGTCTGTGGAGTTGAAGTGTGTGGCCACAGGGAGATCCCGCCACTGCTGGAGGACCGAGCGCCGGTGTTCGGCGAAACGGTCTCCCAGTCTGCGGCGGGTCTCCCCAATGTATAAATGGCCACATCGAGAGCACCGGATACAGTATATCACCCCAGCAATATATGTTATTGTTGTTTTTTTTCTCTCTACATTTTTTCAATCTGTTCCCTGTTCATCACAGGCATTTGCATCGTTTCGACGTGGTCCTGAGCCTGAGTAAAATCAGATTAAAAACTTTCCGTAACTCTCACCGATTTTAGATCACAAGGCCTTAAGACTATAATATCTAGAGGCGGAATTAGGCCATTTGCCCCATCGAGTCTGCTCAGTCATCGCTTATCCTTTATTCCGCTTCCTAACCGCCATTACCGGGTCTTCTCCCCGTAACATTTGATGCTGTGTCCAATCAACAACCCATAAATCTCTTCCTTAAAACTCCTACCGACAGCTGAATGTGGTAATATATGCCACAATTTCACCATTCACGGCGAACAAATGTCCTCCACATCACCGTTTGAAACGGTAGCTTCTCTGTTCTGAGGCTACGCCTCGTTGTCCTATACACACCAACCATGGAGAACAAATACTCCAAATGTCCTGGCCTCCACAGCTGAATGTGGTAGCAAATTCCACAATTTCACCATTCCCGGCCACAAAATATCCTCCAAATCACTGTTTTAAATGGACGCCTCTCTGTTCTGAGGCTACGCCTCCTTATCCTGTACACCCCAACCATGGGTAACATCCCTTCCACGTCTTCTCTCCGAGGCTTTTCAACATTCGAAAGGTTAAATTAAGATCGCACTTCATTTCTCTGAATCCTAACGATTACAGACCCAGAAGAATCAAACGTTTCTTGTATGACAACTTTTTTTTATCATTGGAATCATCCTTAAGAAGCAAGCTTGGTCCCTCCCCGAAGCCAACCCATGTTTTGCTGGATGAGAAAACAGTTGGCAATACCCACGCTCAGGTTTCAGCAGTGCCATGTAAAATCACAGCATCACATTACTGTTCCTGTTTCCTGATTTCAACGATGACAAGCATTCAGCCAATGTTCATGTTATTTCTTGTAATCCTATGGATTTGTCAAAGGTCTTTTGAAAGTCTAAATAGACAGCATCTACTGCATCCGATTTTTTCTATCCTACATGTATTTTTCCACAAGGAATTCCAGTGGGTTCGTCAGGTAAGATTTTAGAAAATTTGAGAGGTAGTTAAGTCCCCTGGGCCTGATGATATCTGCGCCGGATACTGAGAGAGACAGAAGAGCAACATGCTGATTTTGTCCTCTCTTGTCCTGTGTTACCTCATCCTTAACAACTTCTCAACCAGAAACGGATCCTTCCTTTCCCACTCGTGGTCTCCAACCATTTACCCAATACTCCTCGTATTTCTTGAATACCGTGGACTTTTAATTTGGTAAGAAAATCTTATGTTTGGCACCCTGTCGAAGGTCTTTTGAGATTCCGAATAGGCAACAGCTACAGCATCCCCTTTATCTATCCTACATGCATCCTCCTTACGAAAATCCAACAGGTTCGTCAGACAAGATTTTAGCAAATTTCCGAGATGGTTACGTCCCTTTGGCCGTGTGTTACTGCATCCCTAACAATTGAATCTAACATCTTCCCAACCACTAGGCTCGGGTTATCAGGTCTATAATTCCCTTTATGCTACCTTCCTCTGTTTCTGAAGAGTGAAGGGGCATTTGCAATTTTTCAGTGCTCCTGCACAATGACAAATTCTAGTGGTTTTAGAATGATCAGAACTAATGGCTCTGCAATCTCTTTCCCTCACTCTTTCGGAACAACTGAGGTTCCGTTGATCTGGGTCGGGTAACCTATGCATCCTTAGGTCTTTCAGTTGATTGAGCACCTTCCCTCTTGTAAGAGTAACTGCCTTCCTTCACACAGGACGACATCAGGTAAACTCCTAGAGTCTTGAATGACTTTTATTGCCATTATACATATGTACAATGAAACTCTGCTTGGCTTCCTCTCAGATAATGAAACAAATCGTTAGATTAAAAACAACACAGTGATAGAAAAACAGTATTAAATAGATTAGTGGAAAATAAGTTCCAGCAGCACCAGAATATCACAGTAATGCACATGCTGAATTCAGGTTTAGGAGCAGTTGTGACATCACAAGCATCAGGTTCATAAATAGGAATGGCTAGCTTCACTCACCCCTACAGTGAAACAACCTGAACCAAACACACTTATTGCTAAATGACTCGGATCTTGGAGTATTTAAGAGATGTTTAATGTTTTAGCTTTCCTGAGATTTACAAACATATTTTGACTGTATGGCTTTTTTTTAATGTTGTTCTGTAATGACTGGGAGGATAGTCGTTGTAAATATTACTTTTGGGACAATATTAACTCTGTTCATGTGCCATCCTCTGTCACTATCCTCTTTTAATTCAGCATATGTTGGCGTATTCCAAGCTTTGATTTCTGTATGTTATCTGAGTTCACTATGGCTTTATCTATTGAATAAGTTGCTGTTCTTTGTCTACCCTGAGTTGTTTTTATCCGGACGGTTATGATGTATTCTCCTGTCTGTAATCACTGATCGGTCGTCAGATAATTTGTAGGAATCTGATTATTGTATTTAACGTAAGTCACTGTGCCCTTTCTGTTTCGCAGCATCTGGTGAAACCTCATGTCCGGACACGACCAATCACGCTCATTTCTCATCTGCTTGGAACTTTTAGACTATCTTGTTGGTGCTTACTATTATGGCCTCCTGGAGATGTCCATAAACATTACTGCGTAAGTCATTTTCTGATTGGACTCCGGTGATCAGTGGAGTTCCGTAGCAATCGGTTTTGGGACCGCTTCTTATCGCGTTTTGCGTCACTAATTCGGGTGAACGATTTTTTTATTTTTTATTTTATGCTTTATGGCAGGGTTTAGGGGTCATGCGAAATTAGATGGAAGGACAGATAGAGTTGAGGATGTACGGTTCATGCAGAAGGAGTAAGACAGGCTGCACAGTCAAGAAATAATTGGCAGCAAGAATGTAATGCAGGGAAGTGCCTAGTCTTACATTTTGGCGCAGGGAATGTAGGCCTGGATTTTGTCAAAACTGGGAAAAAAAAACAGCTGAATTGAAAAATCAGAGTTGCCGAGCCACAGGAGAATCTGCAGACAGAGTCTATGGTGAGGAAGACAAATACATGTTCCAATTTATTTTCAGAGGACTGGTATTTAAAAACAACTCCTTCGCCATGTAACAAACGGTATACTCTCTGTAGAGGCCGGGACTATATTAACAATGAGGAGAACATTGAAACAAGCAGAGGTGCAGAGCCTTTTGGGAAAATTCCATACAGGACAATTTGCAGAACGCTGAGGAAGCCAAATGCAATGTTAGTGTAACACTCGGCTCTCTCAACCGGCGTTCATCTTTGGAAAACTGCATTAGTCCATGCCAAACTGTGTACTCATGTTTGCGTAGAAGCTGTGTAATGCACTCCGGCGCAAGCCCACAACGTAAAATATCAGAGACTTCACAATGATTACACATAATAGCTCTTATTTGGTGGTTTGGTTAGTAGAAACAAATAAATCAAAGGCTCACGCCTCCCACGTTCGCCGATAAATGACCTCTGAACCTCCGACAACCTCCGAACTGTCGAATTCCGGTATCCACCGTCCTGGGATCGCCGAACGCTCCCGCACTCGTCCTTCCTCTTCACTCGCCTCGCCGAAAAGACCGCGAAATCTCTCTCGGTTCCCACCATACAAGATAGCACAACAGGTCCCTCATTGGTTAGTTCCTCGTTGTCTGCAGTTATAAACCAAACATCACAGCTACAGAAACCATTACCTCATCTGATAATATTACAGAGAAGCCATTTGATTACAACACTACAGGGAAGCCATTTTATTAGCCTTAACAGTTGACATTACAGTCAATATTACTGAGAACCATAGATTGGCATCCATTTCCAAACGCCGGGGATATAAAAGCAGCTTCTGAGCAACCTGTCGATCTGTATATTCTTCCTGGTTGTGGCCGCATAAGCCCGTACCACGGGCAGCAGATGCTGGAGGTCCTGTCTTTTAATTTCACTCTGAACTCCCGGAACTGGTTGTGCAGTAAATCCTCACTCAACGTACCCATGTCATTGGTACCTCAATGGGCCACGATATTGAGCTGTTAACTCTGCCAGGTAACAATGCTGAGGACTCGATCCGAGCTCTCCCTGATGTTGTCGCCGACAGACCCACCTGTCCGCACCACTAACGAATATCCTATCACCACAGCGTGACTCTCACACTTCCGCGTCCCCACCTCCAACCCCATACACACAGACACCACTCAAAACCCACTGCTATTCTCAGTCACAGAGGCAAAATAACTGCTTGAGAGACGACCACTGTGACTGAACACTGCTAGTGGATATTGCCGCCCGCCCCCAAACTTCCAAATGTTGAGGCAGATGGCCACGGGGGGATCTCTGCTCTGGCCCCTTCAGCCGTTTCTCATTCCAGACTGTTACGCAGTCTCTTTTACCCTGAGCCCTGGGTGTAACTCCCTCTCTGTATGTCTTGTCCATCACCACTTCAGCCTCCCGAATGATCTGTAGCTCATCCAGTTCCAGCTCCATCTCCGTAACGCGAACGGTCAGAAGTTGCAGCTAAACGTAGCTATGATAGCAGACGTCGTCAGGGTGACTGGAGTTCTCTATGCCGTCTCAGATCCCGCAAGAGGAGCATTCAACTATCCTGCCTGGCTTCTCTGTTATCCCATATGATCAGATATAAAGAAGATAAGGAAAAAAAAACACTTCGCCAAGTGTGTTTCTTTTCTTTGTCTACCTTGACTGGCAACTCCCTGAGCTGACGCCTCGGCCAGCAGAAACCTGAAGATCACCTGTTTGATGGCTACTGCATTTGCCCCTGCTTTCCTCTTGATGATCAATAACAAACGCCGCCTGGTCACTGGCCAACGCTGTTTTCACTGTAAGGATCACCTGTCGCTTTTTCTACCCGTGCTGAGTGATGTCCTCTCCTCCTAAATCACCCGACGTCCAGAGATCCCACTCGTCAGAACACATTTTTTTCTGAAAATTATTATTTTGGAATTACCGAAAGCAACGCCATTTTCAAACTACCTATGCAATTATATTTTTATATCTGTTTATATCATCATTATTGTTTGTTTTATTTAGTTTTTATTTCCTTCATGTAACTTCATTTCTAGACTTGTTGTATTTCAGTGTCTAACTGCATGCCAATAATTTTCTCAAATGTGTGTCCATTTACAGAAACGGCACATATCCGTGGACAGCGGACTGCTGGGATTATTGGACACACTTTCAATCTGCTTTTGTATCGCTTCTCTGTCGGTCTGCAAATAAAGGGTTAACTGCAGCTGTCATACCTTAGAACCTAATTACAGAAGTGTCCGTGGAGATTGTCGACGTCACAGAGGAGGTGTGGCTGCTGGTTGCCTGGTCTATTAATATGTTCGTTATCCCTCACGACGACAGTTTCAGTGAGAGCCGCCAGCTTGCGCTATCAGAGACAAGCGACAGTAGACAGAGAGAAGACAGAGTCTGGATCGGGAACAGGAGTCTGGACTATCCCGGCAATGGATCATAATCTTCAAAGTACATCGCGCAATGCTGCGGCAATTGCGAAAAATGTTTTCTGGTCGAATCAATATATCATTAATGTGCTGGTGTGGGACTATGGAATCGCTGTGGCGATTGTGTCATTCCAAGACGTTTACTACCCTGTACTCGCCATTGTAGCTCTTCCTGGTAAGTGTCTCGTCTCTTTCTCATGATGTTGTTGAAAAATATATGTCAGCTTCTCTTCCATCCCCGTCCTCCAACGGCTAACCTATTGCAAGTCAGGTCTTTCCAACCGGTATCGCTTCAGCAAACATGGTCTGAGTGTATGTGACACGGTACCCCATGCAAGGTATATTGAGCAAGTAAGGAGGCATGCTGTCCAAAGGGACTTTGCTTTGTGGCTCCAGAACACGCTTCCCATTGAAGGCAAAGAGTGGATGTAGACGTGTCATATTCTGCATGAGGTCGGTGACCAGTAATGTGCTTCAGTGTTCATTGTATAACCTTACTCTTCCGGATTTTTATAAAAAGGCCTGGATGAAGAAGTGGAGGGATGGGTTAGTAAATTTGCTGGTGACACAACGGTTGGAGCTATTGTGGATAGTGTGGAAGGCTGTCAGAGATTACAGCGAGTCATTGATAAGATGCAATACTGGGAGAGAAATGGCAGATAGAGTTCATCGCAGATTAGTCCAAAGTGGCTCAATCTGGTAGATCAAAAATGATGTCCGAATATAGTATTAGTGGTAAGACTCTTGGCAGTGTGGGGGATCAGAGAGTTCTTGGGGTCCGATTCCATAGGGCGCTTAAAGCAGCTGCGCAGGTTGATTTTGTGATTGAGAAGGCATATGGCCACCATTAATAGTTGAATTGAATTTAGGAGCCGAGAGGTAATGTTGCAGCAATTAGGACAATCACCTGACCCTACGTGGAGTACTCTGCTCAGTTCTGGTCACCTCACTACAGGAAGGATATGGAAACCATAGTGAAGGTGCAGAAGAGATTAGCAAAGATGATGAACGGATGGATTGTGGAACATGCCTTATAAAAACAGGTTGAGTGAACACGGCGTATTCTCCTCGAAGCGACGAAGGATGAGAGGTGACCTGATAGAGGTGTATCAGATGATGAGAGGTATTAATCGTGTGGATAGTCAGAGGTTTTCTTCAAGTGCTGAAATGGTTGACATAAAAGGACACAAGTTTAACGTGCTGGGATGCAGGTACAGAGGAGTAGTCATGGGGAATTATTTTATGCAGAGAGTCGTGAGTGTGTTGAATGTTCTGCTGGCAACAGAGGTACTTGGAGGGTAGGAAAATAGAGGTCTGTGGGTAAGCCTAGTCATTACTAAGGTTGGGACATGTTCGGCACAACTTTGTGGGCGAAGAGCCTGCATTGTGCTGTTGGTTTTCTATGTTTCCAGATCAGCCATCATCACTTTCATTGCCAGATCTTGCCGGTCTGAACAGATGGACTATTCCTGCTCCTATTGCTAATGATCATTCCACTCCACAATCTGCCCCTTTCCAACCAATCTCAATCTCCAATCTCTCTCCCACTAGACAATCTCCAATCTATATCTCGCACACCATTTTGAGTTTCCAATCCGTCTGTCTCTCAAAAGACAAATTCTAACTGGCAGATGGAGTTTAACTCAGATAGGTGTGAGGCAGATGGTGTTTAATACAGGTAAATGTGAAGTGGTCCATATTGGTAGGTCAATTTTGACGGCAGAATATAGTTTTAATGGTAAGACTCTTGGCAGTGTGGAGGATCAGAGGGATCTTGGGGTCCGAGTCCATAGGACGCTCAAAGCAGCTGTGCAGGTTGACTCTGTGGTTAAGGAGGCGTACGGTGCATTAGCCTTCATCAATCGTGGGATTGAGTTTAGGTGCCGGGAGGTAATGATGCAGCTATATGGGACCTTGGTCAGACCACACCTGGAATACTGTGCTCAGTTCTGGTCGACTCACTACAGGAAGGATGTGGAAAACATAGAAAGTGTGCAAAGGAGATTTACAAGGATGTTGCCTGGATTGGGGAACATGCCTTATGAAATCAGGTTCAGTGAACACGGCCTATTCTCCTCGAAGCAAAGAAGGATGAGAGGTGACCTGATAGAGGTGTATCAGATGATGCGAGTTATTTATCGTGGGGATAGTCAGAGTTTTTCTCCAAGTTTTGAAAAGGTTGCCATAAGAGGACACAGGTTTAACGCGCTGGGATGCAGATACAGAGGAGATGTCATGGGGAATTCGTTTATGCAGAGAGTCGTGAGTGTGTTGAATGTTCTGCTGGCAACAGAGGTACTTGGAGGGTAGGAAAATAGAGGTCTGTGGGTAAGCCTAGTCATTACTAAGGTTGGGACATGTTCGGCACAACTTTGTGGGCGAAGAGCCTGCATTGTGCTGTTGGTTTTCTATGTTTCTAGATCAGCCATCATCACTTTCATTGCCAGATCATGCCGGTCTGAACAGATGGACTATTCCTGCTCCTATTGCTAATGATCATGCCACTCCCCAATCTGCCCCTTTCCAACCAATCTCAATCTCCAATCTCTCTCCCACTAGACAATCTCCAATCTATATCTCGCACACCATTTTGAGTTTCCAATCCGTCTGTCTCTCAAAAGACAAATTCTAACTGGCAGATGGAGTTTAACTCAGATAGGTGTGAGGCAGATGGAGTTTAACTCAGGTAAATGTGAGGTGGTCCATATTGGTAGGTCAATTTTGACGGCAGAATATAGTATTAATGGTAAGACTCTTGGCAGTGTGGAGGATCAGAGGGATCTTGGGGTCCGAGTCCATAGGACGCTCAAAGCAGCTGTGCAGGTTGACTCTGTGGTTAAGGAGGCGTACGGTGCATTGGCCTTCATCAATCGTGGGATTGAGTTTAGGAGCCGGGAGGTAATGTTGCAGCTATATGGGACCTTGGTCAGACCACACCTGGAATATTGTGCTCAGTTCTGGTCGACTCACTACAGGAAGGATGTGGAAACCATAGAAAGTGTGCAGAGGAGATTTACAAGGATGCTGCCTGGATTGGGGAACATGCGTTATGAAATCAGGTTAAGTGAACACGGTCTATTCTCCTCGAAGCAAAGAAAGATGAGAGGTGACCTGATAGAGGTGTATCAGATGATGCGAGTTATTGATCGTGTGGATAGTCAGAGTTTTTCTCCAAGTTTTGAAAAGGTTGCCATAAGAGGACACAGGTTTAACGCGCTGGGATGCAGATACAGAGGAGATGTCATGGGGAATTCGTTTATGCAGAGAGTCGTGAGTGTGTTGAATGTTTTGCTGGCAACAGTGGTGGAGGCGAATACGAGAGCGTCTTTTAAGGGACTTTTGAAGAGGTACTTGGAGGGTAGGAAAATAGCCTAGTCATTCCTAAGGTTGCGACATGTTCGACACAACTTTGTGGGCCGAAGGTCCTGGATTGTGCTGTTGGTTTTCTATGTTTCTATGTTTCAAGATCAGCCATGATCACATTTGTTGCCAAATCATGGCAATCCGAACATATGGACTACTCCTGCTCCTATTGCTAATGTTCTTATGTTCTCATTCTCTGTCGTGTTTACCGTTGAGCGGACTTGAATTTATATCACCGTAACACATGGCATCAATTTATTATTCTCTTAACACCTCCCGGTCTAACTCCTTCTTCTGACGTCAAAGATCAGAATATATTCCAGGTATTCACTAATATCCCTGATTAGTCCTCAGGGTACGGCAGCTGAATTCAGCCATTCGAACACCGAGCCTTCTCCATCATAGCTGATTTATCATCCCCCTGAACCACATTCTGGCGACCACTCCCCGTATCGATTGATACCCCGACGAATCAAGAGCCTATCACTCTCCGCTGCAAACAAACTGGCAACCATAGCTGTCTGTGGCGATACATTCCACACATTTAGCAGCCTTCGTGCAAAGAAATTGCTCCCCTTCTCTGTTCCAACGAGATTGTCTTACTTTTGGGAAAACTTGTTCTCAGAAGATACCAATCCACGTCCGCAATATCTCGGACATTCAAAATTCGATAGGTTTCACTGAGAATTCCCTTCATATTCGGAACATCAGCAGGTAAATTATACTCACTACCGAATTAGTAATAGCTCCCATATTCATCTCTGTTCTCGGAAGTGTTGTCGGTTAAACTAATAGTTTATAGGGAATGTTTTCATCAAAATATGTGTTAATGACCTTTATTTCTCTCCGCACAGTGAACGTGGTGACATTAGTCATCCTGTCGCGGGGAAAGTGCGGTCTCTCCAAAGGCGTCACAAGATACCTGGTTGCCATGGTAGCAGCGGATCAGTTGGTCGTTCTCTTCGATCTGATTTTGAGCAAGATTCCGATGACTCTCATTCCAGAAGAGGTTTTCATCTGGTCGCGTCGTGTTCCTGTTTGTAATATCCACGCCGTCGTGATCTACGCCGCCACGGACTGTTCTGTCTGGTTCACCGTCACTTTCACCTTTGATCGATTTGTCGCCATTTGTTTTCAGAAGCTGAAACAAAAATACTGCACCGGGAGAGCGGCGGCTCTGGTTCTGGGGACAGTGACTCTGCTGAGCTGCATAAAAAACATTTTTTGGTACTTTTTTCTCAATGGGACATATTCGATATTAGGAACTTCCGTGGTGTGTTATAGCAGTCAACGTTTATTTTCCCCACCTAAGCTCGCAACATTTCTGATGATTCATTTCGTCTTCACCCCAATATTACCCTTTATTCTGATTCTGCTGATCAACAGTTTAACCGTCAGTCAGGTCTTAGTGGCCAGCCGAGCCCGGAGGAGACTCCGTGGTATGCGCGATGGCGAGACGCCCGTCGACCCGGAGATGAGGAACCGCAGGCAATCGCTTCTGTTACTGCTGGTGATGTCGGGGAATTTCATCCTGCTATGGGCGCTGCTGACGGTGTCTTCCGTATGGGAGAGTCTCAGTGTTTCCGTTCCCTTAATTCCCCCGAAATCTCTTCGGCAGCTGGGCTACATGCTGCAAACGCTGAGCTGCTGCACCAACACCGCACTTTATGCCGTGGTCCAGGCGAGGTTCAGGGCTCAGCTGAAGGAGACTGTGACATTTCCCTTCCGTCTAATGACAAATTTCACTCGGCGTTGTCAGGAGAGCATTAATCCTCAGTGACGCCCCAAAATATCCTATTCCGCCAGTGGCATGTGCAGTTCCATTGGCGCTGTGGACGTCCCTGTATATCTCCCGCCCTCCAACCCTTTATGCACCAACAGGATTTGAGAGTATCCCCTTTCTGCTTCCACTCTGCATCTTCCAGTTCACTTTGTTCACGAGTTCCCTGAAATGTCCCCCTCAGTACCACCAAGTGGGTTGTTGTAACCTTATTTGCATGCGAAGCTTTGCCATCACCATCGCAATACGACCGTTGTGCCCTGCTTGTGTTCCCTGCGAATCCCAGCCTGAGTATGCCCGATGTAGCTCCATCTCTTTCCTCTGTCGATGACTATTGGTTCGAAGAGCCCCTGCCTTTGAACCGTTCAGGAAGAATGGTTACAGTGGACAGACTGCAAGTCTCCTCTTATGGAACGGAGTTCTTTTGAGTTCTGTATGCCACCTCGAGAATAATTTACTTACTTGCACTCGTAAAACGACTCATCCAATCGTCCGTCCCTAGCAACAATTCCCATCAGAAAGCCTCTGGAATTAAAAAAAAAATTCTTGGCCACTTTGTGTTGCGGTGGTCCTATCTGTCGAATTGGATTGAGTACATTCGGTATGTGGGGAAGCTGATTGCTGAGGAAACGGCACATGATGTCTATTTATTCATTGATTCCCTCGTAACTTGTCCTTTCTCCTTCTCTGGTAGATTATAAGCCGTTCGACTCATTTCCTGCCGCTGTCGTAAAGCGTGACCACCTGTGTGTTCTCGTCGTACTCCTGATTCCTTCCACAGAGCAGAGAGCTATGTATTGATAGGTCAATCGGTCATTGGCAATTGTCTCATTAGCCGGATCGCTTGGACCGTGAAGCATTGCGCCAGCCAAAGCCGAACGTTGGAATTAAACTGGAAGTAATTATTTTGAAAATGACCCGTTCCGGTAGGCTGAGACATGGGACTGAGTGGCATTTTATGACATGCGTTCAAATAGAATACAGAGGACAGTGGTGGAGGGTAGCCATTCTGCATGTGATAACTGTTGGAAATGTTCTGGCATTTGAATTGTATGAAAATGGGCTTGACTCATAAATGCTCTTGCAAACGACACAAATGTGATAGAATTATCGACGTTGAGGGAGCCTGCTAAAAGCCCAGTTGGAAATGCAGCCGAAAAAAATGACAACTCTGTCACAGTAATTCGACAGTTCAGTCTCGAACGATAGAGAAATTCTACCATAGTTAATATTTTTAGGAATATGGAGAAAATGGAGAGAACAAAAGACGGTTTATGATGAGGTATTGTAAGAATGATTGGCTTGATTAAAACATTTGCTCTTGGACAGGTAATTCGGTAACTCTACTGTTCGATTAATTAATCTGTAAAAATAGAAATTAAAAAAAAAAACACGTAGATTTGTATGCCGCCAGCCGGAGGAAGATTGTGATGCAGAGATTTTTTGTTATAACCCAGGAATCGCATTTTAATCACAACACGTTTAGAACAGTCCATAATTAATGACCGGCAGTAAGTCCTTCCCTGGGTTGCCGAGACAGGCTTGTGGCTTTGAGGAAAATGGAAGGATATGCTCATTTTACAGCTGAAATGATTAGTGAGCAGTTATCGAGGCATAGAAAATCTACAACACAATAGAGGAACTTCGGACTACAATGCTGTTCTGAGCATCGACTTTCTTTATAAATTATCTCGCTACCGATTGGCCTCTTCTTTTTAAGTTCCATATGCTTATCCAGGAGTCTCTTAAAAGACCCTATCGTACCCGCCTTCACCACCGTCACCGGCAGCCCATTCAACGAACTCGCCAATCTTCGCGTGTAAAACGTAACCAGACATCTCCTCTGTGCCGACCTCCAGCAGCTTAAATCAGTACCCTCTCGTGACAGCCATTTCAACCCCGGGATAAAACATCTGGCTATCCAGATGATCAATGCCTCTCATCATCTTATACAGCTCTATAAGGTCACCGCTAATCCTCCGTCGCTCCAAGGAGAACAGGCCTATTCTGGTATGGCACACTCCCCAATCCAGGCAGCATATTTGTAAATCTCTTCTACACATTTTCTATAATTTCCGCATCTTTTCCCTAGAGGGGCGACCAGAAATGAGCTAGATTCTGCATTAATATTTCACCTACCAAAATGAACCACTCCACATTTAAATGGGTTGAAATCTATCTGCCACTTTTCTGCCCAGTTCTGACAGCCCTCCACACTATCCACAACACCTCCAAACATTGTGTCATCACCAAATTTACTAACGCATCCCTCCACTTCACCATCCAGGACATTTATAAAAATCACGAAGAGTGAGAGTCCCATAACAGACGCTGAGGCACAACACTGGTCACCAACAAGCGTGCAGAATTTGGCCCGTCTACAACGACTATTTGCTTTCTGCTGGGAAACCAGCTCTGGATACACAAAGCAGTGTCCCCTTGGATCACAAGCCTCCTTACTTTCTCAATGACGCTTGCATAGTGCACCTTTTTAAAAGCCTTGCTGAAATCCATATATACTATATGTACTTCTCTTCCTTCACCTACGTGTATAGTCACATCCTCCAAACATTCAATCAGACTCGTAAGGCATGACCTGCCCTTGACAAAGTCATGCTGACAATTCCTAATCATACTGTACCTCTCTAAATGTCCATAAGTCCTGCCTCGCAGGATCTTCTCCATCAACGTACCAACCACAAACTGAAGACTCAATTGTCTATAATTTCCTGGGCTATCTCTACTCCCTTTCCTGAATAAAGGAACAGCATTTGCAAACCGTTTTTTAGTTGGCTGCAAGTCATCACGACAAACACCCAGATCATTTTCCATAGTGAATACTGAATTATTCAGTTCGTACCACGACTATTTCTTCTGGCTCCATACACACTTTCCCACTGTCACACGTGATAGGTCCTATTCTTTTACGGCTTATCCGCTTGCTCTTCACATGCTTGCAGAGTGCCTTGGGGTTTTCCTTCATCCTGCCCACCAAAGTCCTCACGTGGCCCCATGTGGCTCTCCTAATAAAGTTCCTTCTTGTGAGACGTATAATCATCTAGATCTCTAACATCACCGAGCTCATTCAAACACTTGTAAAGCTTTCTTTTCTACTTAAATAGATTTATTACGGCTTTTGTATATCAGAATACCTGTACCCTACCGTAACTTCCCTGTCTCTTTGGAATGTACCTATGCAGAACTCCAGACAAATTGACCATGAATTTTTTCCACATTTCTTCCGAACATTGTCTTGAGAACATCTGTTCCCAATTTAAGCTTACAATTTCCTCCCAGATAGCCTCACTTTTCCAGTCACTACAATTTAACGCTTTCCTCTCTTGTCTGTTTCTATCTCTCTTCAATGCTATTTTAAAGGAGATGGATTATGATCACTATATCCAAGCTGCTCTACCACTGAGAGATCTTACACCCGACACCCTGGTTTATTTCCCAATACCATCTCCAGTACCGTCTCCCCACTTGTAGACTTACCTACATATTTTGTCACGAAACGTTCATAAACACACCTAACAAACTCCACAGCATCTGAAGCCTTCCTCTCGGGAGGTGTCAATCGATATTCAACAGAGGCTGGATGGGAGATGCCAGAGAGTACTGGTGGATAACTGTTTGTCCGACTGGAGGCCGGTGACTAGTGCAGTGCCTCAGGGATCTGTACTGGGACCAATTTTGTTTGCCATATCAATTAATGATCTGGATGATTGGGTGGTCATTTGGATTAGTAAGTATGCAGATGATGCGAAGATAGGTGGCGTTGTAGATAATGAGGTAGGGTTTCAAAGCTTGCAGAGAGAGTTAGGCCAGTTAGAAGAGTGGGCTGAAAGATGACAGATGGATTTTAATGCTGATAAGAGTGAGGTGCTACATTTTGGTAGAAATAGTCCAAATAGGACAGACATGGTAATTAGTAGGGCATTGAAGAATGCGGTAGAACAGAGTGATCTAGGAATAATGGTGCATAGTTTCCTGAAGGTGGAATCTCATGTGGAGAGGTTAGTGCAGAAAGCTTTGGTATGCTGGCCTTTATAAATCAGATCATTGAGAAGAGGACAAGGGATGTAATGTTAAAATTGTACAGGGAATTGGTAAGGCCAAATTTGGAGTATTGTGTACAGTTCTGGTCACCGAATTATCAGAAAGATGTCAACAATATAGAGAGAGTACAGAGTTGAGGGAGGATTGATAGAGGTATTTAAAATCATGCGGGGGATAGACGGAGTTGACATCGATATGCTTTTTCCACTGACAGTTGTGGAATTTCAAACAACAGAACATGAGTTGAGAGTTACAGTGCAAAAGAATAGGGGTAACACGAGGGAGGATTTCATTACACTGTTACGTACCCCGTAACTGGGTTTACAGACCTGCAGAAATAGAAGAATCTGTTGCAGTTTGGTGGTACCGAAAACTAAAGGTGTTTACTAGTAAACTAAACAATACAATATCAAAAATGCAAATATACATATAAAACAGGTTAGGAATAATAAACATCGAAAAGTAGTATAATAAAAGTATAATAATCGACAATAATAAACAAGCTGTATCAATGTCTCGGGGTAAATGAATTGTCATAAGAGAATATAGTGTTCAGTTCAGTTCATGTGTGCTGAGGTAGTTATGGTTGTGTTGCAATCGTTGGAGAGAGAGAGAGAGCGAACAAGAGATTGAGCAGCTGCAGCCGGCAAACCTTCTGTTGTATTCTGATTCCGTTGTACCGTTGTGGTCACTTGGGTATGACCCTCCGTTCTCGGCCAGACCGTTCTTCTGTGGCGGACTCGTCACTCTGGCATGAGTGGACACACACACACGTCCCCACCGGCCCTGCCAACACACTGTAAGCTTTGTTGACCGATCTCCTGATTTGGTCCTCGAAGCCCCCACCTTCCTGTGGGTGCACAACACTCGGTCTGTGTCCACTCGTGTGTCTGAGGGGTGTCTCCCCACACCTGGTTTTTATCCCCACTGATGGGGTTCAGCCATCCATCAACTCAAAATGATCATGTCTATCAAATCAGGCCACTCCTGCTGTCTCCTTAGGAATGTTAACGAGCAAAGTTACGTCCTTGCGGCGAAAGGTAACAAATCCAGGAAAAAAATCATAATAATACATAAAACAAATTTCTCTCTTTCTCTCTCTCTCTCTTATCTGTAGCAGATGTCCCTGCCTCTGTGCTTCATCTCTCTCTCTCTCTCAGTAGCATCATAGGTCAGAGTTCTCAGGGGGGGGGGGTGGGGATGGTGAAATGGTTAACTCATCGCCCCATTTCCATCAGGTCTGTTCAGCACTCATAACACCCCCATCCATCAAGGAATTTTCACCAGGGTGAAAATTAACCAGTAAAGCACACTACAAAATCTAATATTATACAGAAGTGGTCTTCAACTACAAGGATAATACAGATATACTTTCAAATTAACACCTGGATAAACAATCTGCAATTACATTGTCACTCCCCTTTAAATGTTGCATTTTAATATCGAATTCTTGTAACAACAGACTCCAACTTAATAACCGTCTATTTTTATCCATCATGCTAGCCAAAAATACCAAGGGATTGTGTTCTTAGCTTAGGTGCACATTACAAAGTGTGAACCAATGCATGTCTGATTATAATGTAGCACATTACAGAAGTTTGTGCAAATGCTAATCTCTTTTTTACTTTTAAACTTAACATTCAGGCAATATACTATGATATTGTCTTTATCTTTCACATGCTTCGTCAAAAAAGTCAAATTCCCGCAAAACCAGATCCTGTTATTCAAAGTGGCATTTGGTCAACCCGTGCCTCTTGTCCACTTAACTGTCATGTGGTTAGCTGACTGACCAGTCAGGATTAGGCCTTCACAGACACTTTTCACAGGAGCTACTTTATCACTAATGTTTTCCAAACTAAGCCCATTTGCTGAACTTCCACACCACTCATTAATTTTAAGCAGGTCATTAATTTTATCTTCAGGATCTTCAATTCTATTAGCTTCCAGTTTAACATCTGCAGGTGATCCCTCTTGATCAAAACAATACTTCAAATTCTGTCTCCCCAAATCACATCCTTGAACAACATCACTAAATTGTTTATCCTTAAATTCCAAAACAAACTGTAATTGACTCGCAGCCACCTTGTTAAAAAGCCATTGCTTCTTCAGCATGGTCACTGCTTCTAAAACCAATCCAGGCTTTAAATTTTCTTTCTTCAAAAGTCTAGGGACAATACTTTTCCCTTTTCCTTCAATGATATTCATCTCACCAGCTTTCATCTCATCACTATTTTTAACAAACCTTCTAACACAAGTGACTGCGAATCCTCACTTTCCACTGGTGCCAAGGTTAGCCCTTTCTTCACTGAACCAAGTCCATCTGACCCAAAATGTTTGCATTCTTTTTCAACTAAGTCAGACCCCTCAGACTTGTCCTGAGCTTCGACACTAGGTTCAGTACCTGGTGCATCCACATCCTTCACATCCTGAACACAAGCAAACGGGACATCTGCCTCTCCTAGGCTTTGAATACCAGTCCCCTTTTCAAAATCTAAATTCCCCTGATCCTCCCAGTTACTCTCTGGGCAACTCCTCTTCGGAGTAAACTCAACCTTGCGGGTTAAGACAACCTCGTCTGCTAACCCAGCAGAGCCCCTCAAGGTAGCGGCATCCTTTTCATCTCGGACTGCCTTATATCATCGAGAACACACGCAACTTCTTCAACTACAACTAGATCTTTCAAGCTACATAAATCACCAGTGTCCAACCCTGGACCTTCTAACTGCCACATCTGTTTCTCACCTTGGCTTTGTGCCTCCATAACCTCCTTCCTCACTCCAAAATGTCCACCTAGGGGTATCATATGGGCAAGATTCAAAATTCCGTGCCTTGACAACACTAAATCTGCTTCGTCTCCCTTACTTTCCTTAGCTCCACTAACCTCCCTTTTACCATCCTCTAAACCCTCCTGGTACAGGATCGGTAAAAACGTCTCTGCTAGATCAACATTGGAGTAATTTAAACTGGTTCCTGTCTCAGCCGCCTTTCTAGACATGCTTCGAGTTATTGCGCATGCGGGATAAATCTTGGAATCTATGGGTGGGTCCACAGCACTTACAAGCTTGTTTGTCAGCTTCACTGCTGATTACACATCCCCAGTATCTCTCCAGAACCGCAATGGAAATGGGGTTTCTCCCTCCTTCACAGATACCATCCATTCCGAAATAAACCCCTCACGCCCCTCTTGGGCTCTATCTAACCTTGCCTTCCTCATCTGTCTGTTGACCGGCTCAATGAAACCAGTCGGATTTGCCGTCTTTCCCTTTCCTGTTTCCTGCTTCGGGGCCAAGCACTGAGATGATATGTGGCCAGATATCCCACAATCAATACACGTAAAGCTGGGAACCTTCTTGCCAGCCTTCCTTTTCTCCTCCTTGCCTTTTCCCTTAGTCCCCGGCTTCTCAGATTTAGCCGGCGGGCTCTCTCTACCGTCCCTAATGCCTCTCTGGTAGCTCTTATTTGGGGGAAATTTTGTCTTGTGGGTTAAGGCATACTCGTCTGCTAACTTGGCGGTCGCAGAAAGAGTCTCTGTCTCCTTCTCGTCCAAGTACGTCTTCATACCTTCAGGGATACAACCTTTGAACTGCTCAACCAGAATGAGCTGTAGCAGTTTGGCATAATCTCCAATGACCCCTTTTGAGGCGCACCAACGCTCACAATACATTTGCATCTCACGGGCAAACTCTAAATACGTGTGGTTTCACGGCTTTCTCAAATTCCGGAACTTCTGCAGGTATGCTTCTGGCACCAACTCGTAACTCCTCAATACAGCCCTTTTTACTTCATCATAAACTTCAGACTCATCCATAGACAATGCCGAATAGGCTTGCTGAGCCTTCCCCCTAAGTGCACTCAGTACCAGAACAGCCCATTTCCCCTTAGCTCAGTTCTGATTCAAAGCCACTTTCTCAAAATGGAGGAAGTACCTATCGACATCCATCTCTTCGAATGGGAGTACCTGCTTAATCTCTTGACCAATCTTGAACCCCTTGTTTGAGTCTACTGCCTGGCTTCCTCCCTGCAATGCCTTTAACTTCTCTTTTTCAGATCAAACCGCCTCTCTTCCCGTTCCTTCTCGGCCTCCAGCTGCAGCTTCCTTACTCGAAGCTCGTGCTCCCTCTTCACCCACTTCTTATCCTCATGCCTTTCCTCTCTCTGCCTTTCAGCCTCTTCCTTCTCCCTTTCTCTCTCTGCCTCCAGCTGCCTTATCCGGAGTTCATGTTCCCTCTTCTTTTCCTCCTCAGCCAACCTTAATTTTTCCATCTGTAACTGAAGCTCTCTCTCGGTTGGTTTCCACTCAGGGAACAGTTCCAATGCCCCTGACGGGTACACACATTGCGATACATAATACACAGCTATTGCTCTCTGTATTTCCAACTTTCTCATCGCCGGTCTCACCGCCGAGAGATTCAATCATTTCGCAACACACAATTCCACCTTTCTGGCATCCTCTAATGCCCCCGTAGTTGGTTCCTTTAAAAATTTGTCAATATCCATCTCTGCTGCTTTCCCATCTGGTTATGCACACAACCAGATCAGGTAAGGGTCTTCTCTCCCGATTCACCGGCCCCCCAATTTGGTAATCAAATCCAGAGACGAGGCCCCAATTAATTACGTACACCGTAACTAGGTTTACAGACCAGTAGAAATAGAAGAATCCGTTGGAGTCTGGTGGTACTGAAAAATAAGGGTGTTTATTAGTAAACTACACAATACAGTATCAAAAATGCAAATAGACATACAATTAGCAATAATAAACTTAGAAGTGTAGGAATTATCAATAATAATAAACAAGCTATATCAATGTCTCGGGGTAAATGAATTGTCATAGAAGAATATAGTGTTCAGTTCAGTTCATGTGTGCTGAGGTAGTTGTGATTGTGTTACAATCGTTGGAGAGAGAGAGAACAAGAGATTGAGCAGCTGCAGCCAGCAAACCTTCTGTTGTTTTCTGATTCCGTCGTA
Source organism: Hemitrygon akajei (assembly GCF_048418815.1). Classification (NCBI taxonomy): domain Eukaryota; kingdom Metazoa; phylum Chordata; class Chondrichthyes; order Myliobatiformes; family Dasyatidae; genus Hemitrygon; species Hemitrygon akajei. The sequence goes on along the minus strand of NW_027331926.1, from coordinate 968,218 downwards.
ACGTTGTGGTCACTCGGTTATGACCCCTCCGTTCTCGGCCAGACCGTTCTTCTGTGATGGAATCGTAAAATCTGGCATGAGTGGGCACACACACAAGTCCCCACCGGCCCTGCCGTCAAACTCTGAGCTTTATTGACCGATCTCCTGATTCGGTCCTCGAAGCCCCCACCTTCCTGTGGGTGCACAACACTCGGTCAGTGTCCACTGGTGCTTCTGAGGAGTGCCTCCCCATACCTGTCTTTTATCCCCACCGACGGGGTATCAGCCATCCATCAACTCAGAATGACCATGTCCATCAAATCAGGCCACTCCTGCTGTCTCCTTAGGAATGTTAACGAGCAAAGTAACGTCCTTGCGGCGAAAGGTAAACAATCCAGGAAAAAGCCATAATACATAAATCAAATGTTTCTCTCTTTCTCTTATCTGTAGCAGATGTCCCTGCCTCTGTGCCTCATCTCTCTCTCTCTCAGTAGCAGCATAGTTCATTGTTCTCAAGGTGGGGGGATGGTGAAATGGTTAACTCTTCGCCCCATTTCCATCAGGTCTGTCCAGCACTCATAACATTATTAGTTAAGGCACTGAGTTCAAAGGTCAAGAGGATGTGTTGCAGCTTTACAGAAACCTCGCCAGACAGCTTTTTGAGAACTACAGAGAGTTCTGGTCGCCCCACTACAGGAAGAAATTGGAAGAGGGAAAAGGGTTCAGAAGAGGTTCACCAGTCAGCATGCTGTTAGTTGTGTCCCTGTAGAAAGTTGTTAGGATTTGGCGGCCCATACAAAACTTCCGCATCCTTCTGAGAATCAGAGAGGTCTTGGGGTCCGAGTCCAGAGGACTCTCAAAGGTGCTGTGCAGGTTAACTCTGTGCTTAAGAAGGCCTTCACCAATCGTGGGATTGAGTTTAACAGCCAAGAGGTAATGTTGCAGCTATATAGGACCCTGGTCAGACCCCACTCGGAGGTCTGTGCTCAGTTCTGGTCGCCTCACTACAGGAAGGGCATGGAAACCATAGTAAGGTTGCAGAAGGGATGAACAAGGATGTTACCTGGATTGGAGAGCATGCCTTATGAGAATAGGTTGAGTGAACTCGGCTTTTACTCCTTGGTGCGACGTATTTGGGAGGTGACCTGATCGAGGAGTATAACATGATGAGAGTTATTGATTGCATGGCTAGTCGGATGTTTTCTTTTCCCAGAGCTAGATTGTGTAATACAATGACGGCACAGTTTTAAAGTGTTTGCAAGTAGGTACAGAGGAGATGTCAGGAGATGTCCTCACTCTCCCGACCTATGTCGGTGGTGCCAACATATACCGAGACATCTGGCTCCTCACCCAGAGTGTCGTGGGCCCGACCCGAGACATCCCTGACCATGGATCCTGGGAATAACATACCGTCCGGGAGTCTCTTCAGTTCCACGGAATCTCGTGTCTACTCCGCGGACTATGGGAAATTGCTGCAGAAGATTCTTAGCGATAGGATGGGTGAGCATTTGGAAACCCGTGGCCAAATCAGGGAGAGCCGACATGGCTTTGAACATGGCAGGTCGTGCCTTACCAGCTTGATTTGAGTTTTTTGCCAAGGTGACGAGAGAGATTGGTGAGGGCAGGACAGTGAATAGTGTCTACCTGGATTTTAGAGAGACGTTTGACCAAGTCCCTCATGGGACGCTAATCCAGAATATTAATATGCATGGGATCCGCGATGATATGGCTGTTTGGATTCAGAACTGGCTTGTGCGGAGAAGACAGAGGGGAGTGGTTGAAGGGACTTATTCGAGCTGGAGGGCTGTAATCAGTGATGTTCCACTGGGAGCTGCGGTGGGGCCTCTGCTGTCTGTGATGCATATAAACGTCCCGGATGTAAATATAGATGGGTGGGGCATTAAATTTCTGTATCGTCCCGAGATGGATGGAATTGTTGATGGTGTAGAAAACTGGAAAGTAATAATGCGCGATGCGGATCAGTTGCAGTTATGGGCAGAGAAATTGCAGATGGTGCTTATTCCAGAGAAAAAAAAACGTGAGGTGTTTTACTTTGGTATGGCAAATGAAAATATAATGTCACCCTAACAAATGTCTTTTAACAGGGAGATCCTGGGGTACAAGTTCATAGATCCTTAAAGGTGACTGTGCATGTCTATATGATGGTGAAGAAGCATTATGGAATGCCTGTTTTTATTTGTCAAGGCACTGTCTTCAGACATCAGGAGGTGATTTATAGACATCTCGTTAGTTGCTTCTTGAGAATTGCAGAGAGTTATGGTCGCCCCACTACAGGAAGAAATCTGAAGAGTGGAAAGGGTTCTGAGGACATTCACCAGGAAGCTGAGAGCTTTAGAAGGCATGTGCTATCACGAGAAGCTGGAGAAACCTGGTTGTTTTCGCAGGAGCAGCGGAGGCCGAGGGGAGATCTGATAGAACATAAGAGCACACGATATAGGAGCAGAAATAGCCCATTTGGGCCATCGAATCTGCTCCGCCATTTAGGCATGGGCTCATCCAATTCTTCCAGTCATCCCCACTCCTCTGCCTTCTCCCATTACCATTTGATACCTTCCTAATCAAGGACCTATCTATCTCTGCCTTAAATGCATTCAATGAGTTGGCCTCCAGAGCCGCTCGTGCCAAGAAATTCTACAGATTTTACCGCCTTCTGATTAAAGTAATTTCTCCGCCTCTCAGTTCTAAAAGGATGTCCTTCAAGCCTTGTATTGTATTTTGTACCAACTTATTTTGATTTATAATCAGTATCCTTATGAATGCTGTATTTGTGTGTGTGAAATTTAATAAAAGTATTGGAAAGGGAATCAAGGATGCCAGGGATGCCCTGTCTGGTATGATGGGAGAGGCAAATACATTTGAGCCTTTTAAGGGACGTTTCGACGGACGTGCGAATGTGAGTAAGAAGGAGGGACTTGAACATGAAATATGGCAAGAACATTCATTTTTCAGTGTTTTTGATTTGCTTTTTAGCGGGCGAGTCTCAGTATTGTGGGCCGAAGTGCCTGTTCCTGTGCTATACGTTCCTGTATAAAGTGGTAAATTACGTTGTGAAAATCGGAAACCGTTAGTTTTTCCGAAAAAATACAGATGCAACACACGCAGATGAATTCTGTAGTTGTAAGTATTCGGCGGTCATGAAACCGTCGCGAGGTTGCACCTGCGCTTTGCAGTTTTTGAGCGAAAGGAGAGACGCGTCGGAGCTTCCGCAACAAGAATCATTTCGCCCCGATGCTGGCATTATCGCAGAACATTTACCAGAAGGATACGAGGCTGAGTGTGTTCGGACATTTCCGGGAGATTTGTCCTGCTCTCAATCTTATGGAATACAAATAGCAGAACAGATGAGCCCAGACAAAGCTGGTGATGTCGCGCCAAATGAACAACAAATTTGTTTCTTCAGTTCTAATACAAGGACAGGACACACACAGACACACAGACACACACACACACACACACACACACACACACACACAAATACACACACACACACACACACACACAAATACACACACACACACACACACACACACACACACACATATATATATATATATATATAGATAGATAGATAGATAGATAGATATGGAGAAAGATAAGCATTCAGTCAGACAGATGGACGGACAGAAAGATTAGATAGAAAGACATAGAGACAGAAAGACTGCTAGAAAGATAAACCGATGGAAAGATAGATAGACGGACAGATATATAAGGTAGACAAATGGATAATTAGGTTTCTACATCTAAAGTAGCTGGCATTATTCTGTTAATGGGTTACTAAGCGTCAGTTGTGTCGCTATGGAGACCAGTGGGACCATTTTGCTGCCGGGAATTTCAGGAGGCAAGGCTTCCGCTGAACGTGCCGCGGTTATGAAACCGTTGCCACTGACGAGATGAGTGGAGGTGGGAGGGGAGGGTGGGGAAGGGGGTTGGTGGTTATGTTTGGCGATAGGTTTTTGCCGTATATGTCAGTCTGCCGGCACTGCTGTGGTGCTATCGCTAGCGCAGAAATACACAGCCGTGTCCCCGGGGAGCAGCCCATTCAGTTTAAGATGGTAGGAATCGTCTGACCCCCTGACTGCAGACAGTCTGTTCTTGAATCCTTCGGAAACCTCCGGAGCGTTATTCCTATAGGCGTAGATCAGGGGCTCCAGCCCCTGGTTGGGAGCCTGTCGATACCAATAGGTCCTGGGGTGAGTATTTGGCACAAAGCAGGATATCATCACCGAGCCCCGTTCTTGTACGGTTAGGAATCGGTATTTTTGGAGAACTAATTCACTGTGTGCCCCTAGAAATGTTAAAATGAACAATCAAAATAAATTCCAATTAACGCACCTGAATGATAGATAGAGAGAGAGAGAGAGAGAGAGAGAGAGAGAGAGAGAGAGAGAGAGAGAGAGAGAGAGAGAGAGAGAGAGAGAGAGAGAGGTATTGAAACATGCAAAACAATCAGACAGATACATGCATCGATCGCCAAAGCGACGTAGATAGATAGATAGATGAATGGATTGGCGAGCACTTCGATAAGGAGATACACAAACAGACACGAAGATAGTTAAATATATTAGGAACATAACCCACTACGCAGGCGCACTAAGAGATAACTGGAAGGTGGAAGTAAATGGAGACGGACAGGTGAACATACCGGCAGAAAGGAGGATGACAGATTAAGGGCTGAAGGTGGAAAAAGTGAAAAAAAGAGAACGTTGCAGAGCTGAGCGAAGTTATGCAATTACAAGCGATGAGGGCGTGCGGAAAAGAGCTACGGACAGATAAAGGGGATGAGAGAAAAAAGTTGTGAGAATATATAAAAACGTGAGGACGGAAAGCCCAGAGCGATAGTGAGTGACCGTGAGAAAGATAAAGTGCAGAAAAAGCTGAAACAAAACAGCCCCGCTTCATGAAACACTCACCAAGAAATAAAGCCATCATCCCCAGTAAGAGAAACATGACTATCTGGATGTTTCCCTCTTGCTATTGAGAGTGGCGAGGAGGGGAACGGGCCTTCAAAATAGTTTACATTGCCCAGCCGACTGTACACCAGGAGTCAGTATCCACGCCCCCTCTCGATGATTGACGGTTCATCCTGCGCTGCTTCGGCAAGTAGTTCCGCCCAAGATCTCTCATTGATTGATGGAATAAAACTCCACCTACAGACAGTTGGTGGCGAAAGCGGGTGCATTCGGCACAGCGATAGCAACCCCATCTCGTAAAAGCCTTGTGGTGAAATAATAAATTAGAACATTGGTTGTTGAAGGATATACAAGGTTGGAAAATTGTGAGTCTGATAGGTGAGGACAGAAGAAGGAGAAGGGGGAGGAGCACCAGAGGGAGGTGACCGGAGGGATGGAGAGAGGGAAATGAGAAATGAGAATTGTGAAAGGGGGGCATTAGTGGATTGAGTGAGGCAGTCAGAAAATCTACTGACCGAGATAAGATAAATGATGGATGGGCAGATATACGGAGAAGGTAACAAGTCAGACTTCATGATTCCTTTACTTCAACTGATATTAGTACGTTTCGATGGGCAAAAATTGACTGCCCATCGAAGCCCCTTGACATCCGCTTCCTCTGCGTCCGTCGAACTCGTCTCCAAGTAATTTTTTCTATCGGTCTCCCCGCACACGCACGTCCATCCACAGTTCATTTGCATGAAACGCTCCCAGCACAAAGCTGAATCCTTCATCAAGGTCCTCCGCAGTCAATGTTATCAAATTCCTATTACAGTCGGTCCGACAACACTAGGTACCGATTGACTAACTTTCAGGGATTGGACAATTCATGCCTATTCATTCATTGATTTAGATTATTATTATTATTATTATTATTATTATTATTATTATTATTATTATTATTATTATTATTATTATTATTATTATTATTATTCCGTACGGCCCTAATATATTCGAGCAGAATTCGCCTATTTGGTCCATCGAGTCAATTCCGCCATTTCATCATGGTTGATCTAATTTCCTTTCTCAGCCCCAGTCTGCCGCTTTCTTCCTTTATCTCCTCATGAGCAAATCAAGAATCTATCAACAGTTGCCTTAAATAATTCAAAAAATTCGCCACTCTCTGTCTGAAGTTAATTCCTCCTCACCTCCATTCTAGAAGGACGGCCTTCTACTTCGACACTGTGTCCCCGGGTCTAAGATTTCAGTGGACTGCGGGAAGATACAAACTTGTTACAAACAGCGGCTTTACCTGATGCACCTGATTCCTCCCCCAACCCCCTTCTACTCTCTTGATTCACAATGTCACCCTTCCCTCATCTTTTTTTCCCCTTATGCTTTCATCCCCCTCTCCTGTCTCCAACTTACCGCCGTCCTCCTCATCCCATTCATAAACTTGCCTTCCACATCCAATTCCAGTCCCGATCCATCAGCGTTTCCTCTCTGAGCTCAAACATGGCCCTTGTATGTATGGAATCTGGCAAACAACCTACCTTCGACCTTTAACGAGCCCGTACGTCGTCGGCCGCGCTATCTATCTATCTATCTATCTATCTATCTATCTATCTATCTATCTATCTATCTATCTATCTATCTATCTATCTATCTATCTATCTATCTATCTATCTATCTGTCTATCTATTTATTTGTTTGTTTATTTATTCCCAGGCCTTTCTCATTCCGCTCTAATTCTCCTTATTCGACTGAAATACTGCTGCGTCGGACTTTATTTTTCCGTATCATATTTCAAATTGAACTCAACTATATTTTGGTTACTGCATTCTAAAGGTTCGTGTACCTTAAACTCCATAATCATTTCCGATTCATTTCATTGCACACAATCCAGTGTAGATCATCTGCCAGTCGGCTTTAGGACAAACTGCAAAAAAAACAAGCCAAACCCAATCGAGCTGCATGTGGAAATATCCCATGACTATCATACATTACCCTTCAGGCACACATTTTTCCAGTTGAAATCTGTCTTCTGTAATGCAGCTGCCGTCGGGAGGACAGTATACCCCATACACCTGTTACCCCGGTAGATTCAGTTATTTTCAGGCCAAATAACGGAATGGGATTTGACAGCAGAACGATGGTTGTTGGCAGACAGGGTGATTGGACTTTCTCAGATAGAATTTTTTTTCATCATTTGGATAATCAGAGGCTTTATCCCAGCCATAGGGCACAGCTTTAAGCTGCTGGAAGGAGGTGTAGTGAGAAGTCATGTTACGTTTTTTTTTCACGCGATGATTGGTGAGTGCGTGGAAAGGGCTGACGTTGTCGGTGGTGATCGCGGATACGATAAGGTATTTTAAGAGACTCCTGGATAGGCACGCGGAGTTTAAAAAAGTAGACGTCAATCGGTAACACGAGGTAATTTATAATGCACGTAAATATTCGGCACAGCATTGACGTCCGAATTTTCTGTATTGTGTTGCAGATTTTCTATGTTTATATAATGGCTAACTGATCTTTTCTGCTTGTAAAATGAGCACATCCTTCCATTTTCCTCATAGGAACAAATCTGTCTCGGCTTCTTTGAAAGGCCACTTATCCTTGTACCTCGACAACACACCAGGAAGTGAATTCCATGTGCCCACTACTCCCTTTGTAAAAGGCTTGCCCTTTAGAGTGAATTTCAAACTACCGCACGAAAATTGCCCGGCACTTTGTGTACGTTTTTAAACAAATGCGTTTTTTGTGTCATCTGCAATTATATTAATCAGCCTATTACATTAAATATGGAATGTTCTTTATGCGTTGTGATTAAATTGTTATTTCTGGGTTCCAACATAAAATCTCTGCATTATAATCTGTCACCTGCTGGCGGCATACAAATCTACGCTTTTATGTTTGCAGATGAGTGAATCAAACAACACAGTTACTGAATTACATGTCCACGAACAGGTGCTTCGACCAAGCAGAACATTTTTATAATACCTCAGCATAAACCATCTTTTGTTCTCTCCATTTCCTCTATATTTTAAAAAAATATTTCCTATTCTATTATTTCTCTAACGTTCGACACTGAACTGTCGTATTAGTATGACACAGTTTTCATTTCTCTGGCCGCATTTCCAACTGGACTTTTACAAAGCTCCCTCAGCATGGACAACTCCATCACGTTTGTGTCGTCTGCAAGAGTACTTATGAGTCAAGCCCATTATCATCCAAGTCAAACGCCGGAACATTCCCAACAATTGTCCCATGCAGAATGGTTGCCCTCCACCACTGCCCTCTGTACTCTATTTGAAGCCGTGCTATAAATGCAACTCAGTCTCATGTCTCACCCTACCGGAACCAGTCCTTCACAAAAGTCTTACTTCCAATCTAATCCCAACGTCCGGCCCCAGGTGTTTGGTCTGTGGAAGGAATCAGGACGACGCCGAGAACACCCAGGCGGTCACGCTTCACAGACAGCGGGGGGAAATTAGTAGAACGAGTGATAATCAACCGGAGAAGGAGAAAGGCCAAGCTACGAGGGAATCAATAAATAAATAGACATCATGTGCCCTTTCTTCAGCAATCAACTTCCCCACATACCGGAAGTACTCAATCCAATTCGAAAGGAACGACCACCACTACAGAAATGTCCATGAATCTCTTTAGTTCCACACATTTTGCGATGGGGATTGTTGCTAGCGATGCACGATTGGACGTTCCGCTTTACGAGTGCTAGTTATTAAATTATTCTCGAGGAGGTAGACAGACCTGCAAAGGACTCCGTTACAAGCGGAGACTTGCAGTCTGTTCACGATAACCAGTCTTCCTCAACGTTTCAAAGGCAAAGGCTCTTGCAGCCAATCGTCCTCGCCAGAGGAAAGAGATGGAGCTACATCGAGCGTACCTGAGCAGGCATTACCGATAGGAATGCCGTGTGCCGTGTGCCGCACGGAATACCGACAGGGCACACCGGTTGTAATGCGATGGTGATGTCAAAGCTTCGCATGCAAATAATGGTAGAATCACACAATTGGTGGTACTGAGGGAGACATTACAAGGAACCCGTGATGAAAGTAAACAGGAAGGAGCAAAGTAGAAGCAGACTGGGGATCCTGTGGCTGCACAGAGGGGTGGAGAGCGGGAGCTATTCACGGACGTCCACAGCGCCAATGGAACTGCACAGGTCACTGACGAACAGGGATATTTACGGCGGTATGGGAGAAGCGTCAATGAGGATTAATACTCTCCTGACAACGCCATATGAACTTTGACATTAGTCGGAAGGGTGATTTCACCGTCTCCTTCAGCTGAGCCCTGAACCTGGCCTGGACCACGGCATACAGCGCCGTGTTGGTGCAGCAGCTCAGCGGTTGCATTATGTAGCCCAGCTCCCGCAGATAATACGGGGGTATCAGTAAAACGGAAAGACTGAGGATCTCCCATACGGAATACACCGTCAGCAGCGCCCACAGCAGGATGAAATTCCCCGACATCGCCAGCAGTAACAGGAGGGATTGCCTGCGGTTCTTCATCTCGGGGTCGACGGGCTTTTCACCATCGCGAGAACCACGGAGTCTCTTCCGGGCTCGGCTGGCCACGAAGACGTGTCTGATGGTTAAAATGTTTAACAGCAGAATCAGGATAAAGGGTAATATTGGTGTGAAGACGAAATGAATCACCAGAAATGTTGCCAGCTGAGGTGGGGATAATATACGGTAACTGCCATAACACAACAGGGACGTACCTAATACCGAATATGACCCTTTGAGCAAAAAGTACCAGAAAATGTTCTTTACGCAGCTCAGCACAGTCACTGACCCCAGAACCAGAGCCGCCGCTCTCCCGGTGCAGTATTTTCGTTTCAGCTTCTGAAAACCAATGGCGACAAATCGATCAAAGGTGAAAGTGACCGTGAACCAGACAGAACAGTCCGTGGCGGCGTAGAGCACGACGGCGTGGATATTACACACAGGAACACGATGCGACCAAAGGAAAATCTCTTCTGGAATGTAAGCCACCGGAATCTTGCTCAAAACCAGATCAAAGAGAACGACGAGCTGATCCGCTGCTACCATGGCAACCAGGTACCTTGTGACGCCTTTGGAGAGACCGCACTTTCCCCGCGACAGGATAACTAATGTCACCACGTTCACTGTGCGGAGAGAAATGAAGAGCATTAACACTCATTTTGATGGAAACAGTGTATTATTTTTGTGGACAGCACTTCCGAGAGCAGAGGTGAATATGGAATTAATACTTCTGCTGAGGAGATTATCGGGAGCCATTACTAAATCGGTAGTGTATATACCGTACTTGCTGAAGTTCAGTAGAATAAGGGGAACCTCACTGAAACATGTCGAATATTGAAAGGCCGAGGTATCGTGGACTTAGAGAGGTAGATTCTGTAGTTGGGGAGTCTGCATTTGAAGACGATATTTCACAATAGAACGACATCCTTTTGGATCAGAAATGGGGAGCAGTTTCCTTACACAAAGACTGGTGAATGTGTGGAATTTTTCTCCACAGACGTCTACGGAGGACGGTTCACTGGAACCTTTTTCAGCGGAGAGTGATAGGCTCTTGATTCGTCGGGGTGTCAGTGGATACGGGGAGTGGTCGCCAGAATGTGGTTCAGAGGGATGATAAATCAGCAATGATGGAGAAGACTCGGTTCTCGAATGGCTAAATTCGGCTGCCGTGTCCTGTGGGCTAATCAGGGATATTAATGAATGGCTGGAATGTATTCTGATCTATGCCGTCAGAAAAAGGAATTGAGACCGAGAGGGTTTAAGAGAATAATAAAGTGATTAATTTGCCATGTATCACGGTAATAGAATTTCAGGTCCCCTCAGCTGTAAACACGAGAGAAAATGAAAACATAAGAACATTAGCAATAGTATCAGGAATAGTCCATCTGTTCGAGCAGGCATGATCTGGCAATGAAAGTGATCATGGCTGATCTAGAAACAGAAATATAGAAGACCTACAGCACAATGCTGGCTCTTCGGCCCACAAATTTGTGCCGAACATGTCCCCGACAGAGGAGTGACGAGGCTGACCCACAGCCCTCTATTATTCTAACCTCAAAATAACTATCCAAAAGTCTCTTAAAAGACCCACTCGTGTCCGCCTCCACCACTGTTGACAGGCAGCCCATTCAACATACTCACAACTCTCTGCATTACAAAAATTCCCATGACATCTCCTCTGTACGTACTTCCAAGTACTTTAAACCTTTGTACTCTTATGGCAACTATCTTCAGAACATGGGAAAAACCCTCTGATTATCCAAACAATTAATACTTCTCATCATCTGATCGAACTCTATCAGGTCATCCTTCATCCTTCGTCGCTCCAAGGAGAAAAGGCCGACTTCATTCAACCCGTTCTCATAAGGCATGTTCCCCAGTCCAGGCAACATCCTTGTAAACCTCCTCTGCTCTGCACCGTTTCTATGGCTTCCACATCCTTCCTGTACCAAGGCGACTTGAGCAAAGTACTCCAAGTAGGGTCAAACCAGGGTCCCATATCGTTGCAATATTACCTCTCAGCTCCTAAAACGAATTCAACTATTAATGACGGTGAATACACCATGTGCCTTCTTAACTACAAAGTCAACCTGCGCAGCTGCTTCGAGCGCCCTATGGACTCGGACCCCAAGATCCCTCTGATCCTCCATACTACGAACAGTCTTACCATTAATACTATAATCTGCAATAATATTTGATCTACAAAAATAAGCCACTTTGGACTGATCTGGGTTGAATTCCATCTGCCACTTCTCTGTCCCGTTTTGCATCTTATCAATGTCTCGCTGTAACCTCTGACAGCCCTCTACACTATCCACAACACCTCCAACCTTTGTGTCACCAACAAATATACTACTCCATCCCTCCACTTCCTCATCCAGGACATTTACAAAATCATGAAGTGTACAGTTGCCACAATAGATCACTGAGGCACACAACTTGTCACCGACATCCATGCAGAATATGACCTCTCTAGAACCAATCTTTGCCTTCGGTGGGAAGCCATGTGCTGGAGCAACTAAGCAATGTGCCCTTGGATACCATGCCTCCTTACTTGCTCAATAATCCTTGCATGGGGTACCTTATCAAATGTTTTATTGAAATCCATACGCTCTACATCTCCTGCGCTTCCTTCATCATTTGTATTTCGTCACATCCGCAAAAAATAAAATCAGGCTCGTAAGGCACGCCCTGCCCTTGCCAAAGCCATGCTGACTACTCCTAATCATATTAATCTTCTCTAAATTTAGCATAAATATTGCCTCTCAAGATCTTCTGCAACAACTTAACAATCACTGATCACGCCTACCTACCATTTCCCCATAGCCCTTGATTCTTCTAATATGCAAAAGCCAGTGCCAGCCAGTCTTAAATATACTTATTCAGGTAGCCTCCACTGTTTCTTTTGAGCAGATAATTCCACAGATTCACTACCCTCTGAGGAAGAGGTTCCTCCTCATCACGGTCCTAAATCCACATGCTGTTTCCCGTTGATTTGTCTCACCTACCAGTGGAAACAACTTTGCTGCCACAGTCGTATCTATCCTTTCCGTAATTTTATATGTTCGCAGAAGATTTCCTCTTATCTTTCAACTCCTTTGCCCCTGATATTCGAACCACCTCATCTCTGGAATCAGCTGGTGAACCGCCGACACAGACAGTTTATCAATCCTCAAGTCGGGAGAACAGAACTGCCCAGTACTCCGGATGCCGCCTCACCAGTACCGTGTGCAGTTGCAGCATAACCTCCTCGCTCTTAAATTCAATTTCTCTGGCAACAAAGACGAACTTCCCATTTGCTAGGCTGTTGCACCTGCAAACCAACCTTTTATAATTCAAACAGAAGCACTCCAAAGTGCCTCCGCACAACAGCATACTGCAATCGTTTACTATTTAAATAATATTCTCTTCTTACATTTGCCCTTCCCAAGTGGATGACCTCGCATTTACCAACTTTTCACTCAGTCTTCCAGACGCTGGTACTTTCGCTGAACATATTAATATGCCTCTGCACTCTTTGTCTAATGGCTGTGATGATGAGCACGTGGCCTCATGTTTTTAACTGGTGAGGCGTCGGAGCTACTTATTTATTTGTTCAATTAATTCCGTTAATACTATATTCTGCTATCATAATTGACCTTCCAGAATGGGCGACCTCACACTTATCTGCGTTGAACTGCATCTGCCTCGTCTTAGGGCAGTTTTGCATCCTATCAATGTCCCGCTGTGCCCTATGGCCGACCTCCAGAATATCCACAACATCTCCAACCTTTGAGTAATCAGAAACTTACTAAACCATCGCTCCAATTCCTCGCCCAGGGCATTTGTAAAAATCACGAAGATTAGGGGTTCCAGAACAGATCCTTGAGGCACACCACTGCTCAACGACCTCAATGCAGAATATGACCGTCTGCAACAACAGTTTTCCTTCTGTGGGCAAGACGTGTCTATATCCCCATAGCAATGTCTCCTTTGAGCACATACCACCTTACTTTCACAATAACTATTGCATGGGGTACCTTATCAAATACAGTCAGCCGATGTTTGCTGCAGCGATACCGGTTGGAAAGACCTGTCTTGCAATAAGCGAGTCTTTAGGAGACAGGTATGGAAGAGAAGCTGACTTATATTTTTCTACGATATCATGAGGAAGAGACGAAACACTTACCAGGAAGAGCTACAATGGCGAGCATAGGGTAGTAAACCACTTGGAATTTTCCCAGCGCCATAGGGATTCCAAATTCAGACTTCAGGTTATTGACAAAATGTTGCATCGTCCAGAAAACATTCTTCACAATTCCCGTAGCATTGCGCGATGTATTATGAAGATTATGATCGATTGCTGAGAGAGTCCAGACTCCTGTTCACGATCCAGACGCTGTCTTCTCTCTGTCTGCAGCCGCTGATCTCTGATCGCGTAGACTGTCGACTCTCACCGAAACTGTCGTGTGAGGGATTTTGGACATACTAATAGTGCAGGCAACCAGTAGCCACACCTCCGTGGTGACGTCGTCAATCCCCACGGATACTCCCATAATTTGTTTATTTGGTATGACATGTGCAGTGAACCTTTTTTGTTTTCAGACCGTCAGAGAAGCAGTACAGACGCAGATTGGAAGTGTATCTAATAATCCCAGCAGTCGGCTGTCCACGGATATGTGCCGTTTCTGTAAATGGGCAGACAATTGAAAATTATTGGCACACAGTTAGACACTGATATACAACCAGTCTAGAATGGAAGGTACACGCAGAAAATAATAATAAAAAAATAAAACAAACAATAATGATGATATAAATAGATTTAAAATAATTATTGCATAGATAGTTCTTAACAATTATAGTTGCATAGGTAGTTTGAAAATGATATCGAGTTAGATAATTCTAAAATAATGATTTTCAGAAAAAAGAGTTTTGACCAGCGACAAATCGGGTCTTCTGGTGATTTAGGAGGAGAGGACTTCTATCGGCACGGGCATAAAAGGCTACAGCGGGTGAAAAACAGCTTTGGCCAGAGACCAGGTGGCTTTTCTCGTTTGTTTGCAGGGGCAACTGCATTATCCATCGTCTGAATGGACCGTCAAGCAGGTGATCTTCAGGCTTCTGCTCGCGGAGGCGTCAGCTCAATGAGTCTTTAGTCAAAGCAGGCAAATAGAAGAAAAACACTTGGCTATGAGAATTTTATTTCCTTCCCTTCTTTATATCTGATCAGATTGGATAACAGAGATGCCAGGCAGGATGGTTAAATGCTCCTGTTGCGGAATCTGGGATGGCATAGAGAACTCTAGTTACCCTGAGTACGATATCTGCGAGAGCTGCGTTCAGCTGCAGCTTCAGAAAATCCGCGTTAAAGAGCTGGAGGGGGAACTGGACGAGCTCCAGATCATTCGGGAGGCTGAAATGGCGATAGACAGGACATACAGTGAGAACAAACAACTCACTTCTGCCAGAGGCATTCCAGGCAGGCGTTAAGGTGTATGAACATATCAAGGGAGATTCAAGTGGGCTGTTCATTGATCTTAGCACAGCGAGATGGAACCCGTCTTTGAACATCCAGGTGAATAAAGAGGAATGTTCGTATTGGGAGCGGACCTTCATTTATTTAGACGGCTTATACGATGTAGACAGAGTTCGTGGAGGGGAGATTGTTTCGCATCACGGATGATGCTGACATTACCCTGCCCACCATCGCATAGAAGATTGTACTGGCGGCAACAGACTGGTAGAACATGATGAAATAATGAATAGACACATCAACGGACCTGAGCCTCGTCATGACTTAGAGATGACTCTGGCCCTTCTTGTACACAGCCTCTGTGCTGGGGCTTCACTCAAGTCTGTCATCCTGGTCACCCCCAGGTACTTGTCGGTCCTCACCACATCAACGTCACCAACATCAATAGTAACAGGGAGCAGTGCATCCTTCGTCATCTTGAAGTCCATCCTATCTCCTTTGTTTTACTGATGCCAAGCGGCAGATGGTTCAGCTTGCATCAGTTGACAAGGTCCTCCACCAGAGCCCTGTATTCGACCTCCCGTCATCCATTTACACACCCAAATATTACAGAGTCAGCAGATCATTTCTGCAGATGACATAACCTAGTGTTGTATCAGAAGTCCGAGATATACAGGGTAAAGAGGAAGCAAGCCAGTATAGTTCCCTGAGGGCACACAGTGCCACTTATAGCCCTATCTAAAGCACAGCTCTGAAGCCGCACAGACTGTAATCTGCCAGTCAGGGAGTCCATTATCCAGGAGACAATATATCCGGGTAAGATGTTTTTTTTATGATGAATCAGTAAAACGTTGCTGAGGATTTAAAGAGCCGTGTAGAACTTATTTAGCCTCCTGAAGGATTAGAAGTTTTGGTCAGCCATCTTGCTCTGACGTCAATGTGCCGGACCAACCCGGGTCTTCTCGCGATGATCACATGTACATACTTGATTTCGGTACCATTCACCTGAACAGGAGCTTGTGGATGAACTCCGACATTCCTGAAGTCAATATCTAGCTCTTGTGTTCTGCCGCCACTGAAGGAAATCTGATCTATTCATGGAAGATGCAAAGTTACAACGGGAAATCCTACAAAAGTACTGGATATGACCCAGTGCACTCCGGGTTAAGCCCTCACCACCATTCAGCGCATCTGCACTGAGCGCTGTCGCTCCAAAACAACATTCAGCATGAAGGAGCCCCAGCTCCCAGGACAAGATCTATTTTCGCTATTGCCGTCATGTAGAGGGGTCAGGGGTGCCCATGTCCCTCACTACCAGTTTTGAGAACAGTTGTTACGGACGCGATTATCATGCTCTTGAAGTCGGGGTACGAACCTTACTCAATTTCACCCGTTGGATCACTAAACTGTACCCACAGCCTATGGATGCATATTAAAACACTCTTCATCTCCTTCTCGATATTTATTGCGTATTGACTTGTTATTACTATTATTATTAATGTCCATAGTTTATCTTTTGCATATTGCTGTTTTGTGTGTTTTTCTACGTCTTATTCATTCAATCTATAGCGTGTCTTCTATTAAATATGTATGCCCACAAGAAAAAGAACCTCATTTATGTATATGGTGGCATAAACCCACTCCCACAATGCATTAACTTTGAACATTGAGACGTAATTTTGTAGTGTCTTGCTTTCGATACACCAAGCGGACAGTAGATGGCCCTGTGGAGCCATGAGTGAGCAAACAGATGAATAGTAAAAAGCCTTTAAAATAAAGCGGCTCCAGCACTCAGAAAATCATTCCACTATGTGCCTCTGCACCAGGCGTCTTCAGGACGACTAACTGAGTTGGAACTGTCCCAATAGAGGCACTAACGATTACGGCAAACAGGTGATGACTGGGGAGTTTGGCAGTGGTGATGGTTGAGAAGAAATAAATGTTGGCTTCTGCGGTTAGTCCATGTGCAACAAGTGCATAAGTATGGAATTACTGAAAAATATTACAAAAGCACAGGAAATGGCATCACATGATCATCCCATCTATATTAACAAAGTTGATGTTCTACCACCTCCAATCCTCTGCCCCTTCCTATGTCTGGAAAAGATCCGTCTCTGAAGTTGTCCGCCTCTCACTTTATGTATCTGCGTTCTGGTATTTGACATATTCAGCTTCACAGAGGTCTGAGTGTTCGGTGCCTGTGGAAAGTGTTCAGCCTCCTTGAAAGCTGTGTTGTTTTTCAACATTGAATCGCATTGGATTTAATTTGCCTTTTATGAAACTGATCCACAATATAAAGACACGTCGTGTCAAAGTGAAAACAGAAACAAAATGATCGAAATTGCATACAAATAAAAACGCAGAACCATTGATTGCATCGGTATTCACCCCCTGAAGTATAACACACCAAATCATCACTGATGCAGCTAATAGTTTTAGAAGTCACATAGTCCAAGCAAGGTGGTCACATTGATACTGCTGCTGAGTCAGTATCCTTGCAAAAGCTACACCACTGAGACAAAAGTACACGCCAACCAGTTCTGCGAAATTGTTATCGGCAAGCACGAGTCAGGAGATGGGTACAAGACATTTTCAACGTCACTGTTGGAGTAGATTTAGTTCAATCATCAAGAAATGGCAAGAATATGACAGCTGTAAGTCTACGCCGAACAGGCCGTCCTCAAATAGTGAGTGACCGTGCAAGGAAGGGACGACTGAGGGAGGCCACTAAGAGACCTACAACAACGCTGGAGAAGATACACGTTTCAGTGTTGGAGATGGCAAAGTCTGTGCATGCAATAACTGTAATCCTGGTGATTCAGCAGCCGCAAAGGGGGATGGCAAAGGGAAAGCCACTGTGGAAAGGAACACTCACATGAAACTTTAGCTACAGTTAGCCAGAAGGCATGTGGGAGAATCTGAAGTCAGCTGGAAGAAGTTTCTGCGGTCTGATGAAACAAAATTGAGCATTTTGGCTTATGGGAAACACAGCTAAATGCTATGTCTCACATAAGGCAAACACCGCTTCGCATCAGAAAGACACCGTCCTGACCGTGAAGCATGGTGATGGCGGCATCTGGCTGTGAAGCTTGTGACGGTTGAGGGCAAAATGAATGCAGCAACACACAGGGGAATTCTGGAGGACAGCTAGAAGCAGTTTGCAAGAGAGCCAGGTCTTCGGAGAAGATTTGTTTTCCAGCAGGACGAATGCCACAAGCATAAAGCCGATACGGCACAGGAATGGTGATAAGACAAGGCAGTTAAAAAGGTAGGGAGAGGAGAAAAAGGCGAGCTGGAACTTGATGCGAAGACAGGTGGGTCGGAGCGGTCAAGGGCTGGAGAAGAAGGAATCTGATAGGAATGGAGAGCTGACGAAACGATAAACGATGGAGAAGGGAGCACGAGGGAAGTAATAGTCACGTGAGTAGAGGTAAAAGGTCAGTGGGGAATAAAGAAAGAGTGGGGATTGCGGTTCAGTCCAGGGTTAGAGAAAGTTCAAAGTGGGATTAATTTCTCGAGGTACCAGTCCACCGGGGTACAGATGTCTCCACTTTCTCTCTTTTCCAGTCCTTCACCTTCCCCGCACCCACCCCCACCCCCCCACATCGCTTCACCTGTCACCTTTCAGATAGCTTCCTTTCCTGCTTCCCATTCATTCCTCGGCCGCCCACATTGTGGGCCCCAGCAGCCCGCAGTCTGTACCTGAAAGCCAGGTAACGCACAATTCCATCTCCGCTCAGATGGCGGAGTCGTGGGATATGGGGAGGAGGCAGGGACATGGTACTGATTGTGGATGATCAGATACGATCACATTCAATGGCTGTGCTGGCTTTATGGGCTGACTGGCCTACACCTGCACCTATTGTCTATTGTCCATTGTCTAAAGCCTGGCACTGGAAGTAACCATTCTGGTCATTGCTCCATCAAAATCTTTGTAATGGCCACAACATCGTAGCTCTCCAAATCTGTCTATGTTTAGGAAAGTCTGCATGGGGAATCTCGAATCCTTTAGCTCCACTGGCTTCTGATTTATTTTCCTGATCAATCCCACAGTCTACAACTTTATTAGATCTACCAAAATGCATGATCATACAGTTCGCGAATTCAGTTCTATTGTATTGCTTTTATTTCTTCATCGTTCACATACATGTGCACGAAAAACCTTTACGACTACAGCTAAATGTGAAATGTGTAATCATAGTCATTTATATTAATAACTACATGTCTCTTGACCTATCTCCGTATCGTCTGCACACTTTGCAACAAAGTCATCAATTCCACCCAAATCATAGACATTTAACGTAAAAATAATCATTGACAACACAGACAACTGTGGACACTATTAGTCACCTGCAGCCAACCAGGAAAAGCTCCTTTTATTTCTACTCTTTGTCCTCATGACAATCAGCCATTGTTTTATCTACCGTATGAATCGCAGAGCCTGATGGGATACTTGCCTATTCGCTCGTTTGTCGACATTGACTTTATTTCCCTTCACCTCCCAAAATTGGTTTCGCTTGCCAACAATTGCTAAGAATCTCCAAAGATTGCAGTCATATTCACGGAACACAGTTTCACCCCGTCGGATCAACCAATCAGTGCCGGTGTCATATCAATCTGATTCCCAGCCCTCCATGTATATCCCCATTTGGTTCTCAATTATACTCTCGTCTCTTTCTGAACCATTCTCTCTGGTATATTTTCACTTACAGTCAACTCCATCCACGTACGTTAAAAAAAAAAAATCCTTCTGCTCCCTACTAAAACCCTCTCTCATCTCACTCTATTCTATTTTACCTGCTTTTGCTTCTTGCTATTCAGGCCGTTCCTATAACACGGTCTTAGTGAAAACGACTCCTTTTAATCCATCCTACTCCCTTACCTGAACTTATGTTCACAAGATTTTGTCTCCCCTATCCAGGATCTCAAAAGACTCTTATCATCCACCTCGTCTTCGTCTGTACGTCTGTTCAAATTCAAAAGAAACTTCTGCAAGTTCGTCCCTCATTCTATCAAGTTCCAAGTATCCTACCAGTCTCCATGCCTCAAGCCCTCTAGTGCTGGGTACA
This sequence comes from Hemitrygon akajei, assembly GCF_048418815.1. Classification (NCBI taxonomy): domain Eukaryota; kingdom Metazoa; phylum Chordata; class Chondrichthyes; order Myliobatiformes; family Dasyatidae; genus Hemitrygon; species Hemitrygon akajei. Next base: position 948,276 of record NW_027331926.1, on the reverse strand, counting down.
AGCCCATCACCCTTTTCTGCCCTTGTTCCTGCCCAGCCGCAGCTTTGCATGGTGACCAAATACTGTACTCAGTATTCGGAGTGCGCCCTCATCGACAACTCAAAGAACTGCAACATGATCCCAAAGCGTCTCTGCTGAAATCCCTGTCTGAGCAAGTCTGGCGTACTGGCGCTACTTTTCGATTGCTAACCTGTAATCGTTTTCTGTATGTGATCCTCTGCTTGGGGTTCGAATCTACAGGGCACTCAAAGCTGCTGCGCAGGTTGACTCTGTGGTTAAGAAGGCATAAGTTTGTCGTACTGCCTCACAGTTTGTCATCCATCCCCTCATCCCGCTGAACCCACACTGCCTCTTGGTGTTTCCAATCCTTTTGAAGGATCTCGCTCCGACGTGTCATCTGTTCATTCCCTGATTTAAAAACCAGGACATGGAATATTACAGCACAGGAATAGACCCTTCGTCCCACAGTGCTGTGCTGACCCATTTGAATTAGTAACATAACAGCTATCAAATCTTTTCTGCTTGTATAATGAGAGTATCCTTCAATTTTCCTCCTAGGCACAGGTCTGTCTCAGCTTCCGCAGGCAGCTGTGCGGGGCAAGCCGTTGGGTATATTCAGGGCAGTTGTTGATGTATCTTGATAGGTCAGGGCAAAAAGAGATATGGGGCAAGGCAGGAGATTTGGGCTGAGAAGAAAATTAGTTCAGCCATGATAACATGGCAAAGCAGACTCGCTGGGCCAAAGTGGCCTAATATCTCCAAGAACTTATGGTGTGATGGTCGGATTGTCAGGATTCGTCGCGGGGACAGAGACTTTGGTGGTGCCCACATCCAAATCCTCGCCCGGTTTGATCGGGGGCTGGGTGGTTATGAATGTGAAATACGCGTTAGCATTCATGAAGAAGATTTGGAGGCAGCTGAAATAATGCGGCGGACCGCAGGAGCAAAATTCGACAGTTGGCCAGAAAATCTACAAAAAAAAAGAATAGATGCTGTCTGACCAGTGAGTTTCTCCAGCAATTTGTGTGTGATTGTCACGGACCCCGTGACCGGTTTACAGAACCAGCAGAAATGGAAAACATTCGTGAGTTTGGTATCCTATAAACTAATAACGTTTATTCGTATCTAAGCAATGCAGTAAGATCAATGTAAATATATCAAACGGGTTAGCATGATATATATACATAAGTGCTGAAACAGGAAATAACTAGGCTCTTTCAATCCAGGGGTAAATGGGTACAATCTTACGATATGATGAGGAGAGTTTAGTTCAATTCGAGGTAATTTGTTGAGTAACGTTAGAGAGAGAGAGAGAGAGAGTTAGAGAGAGAGAGAGAGAGACAGAGAGAGAGAGAGAGAGGAGAGAGTGGAGAGAGAGAGAGAGAGAGAGAGAGAGAGAGAGAGAGAGAGAGAGAGAGAGAGAGAGAGAGAGAGAGAGAGAGAGAGAGAGAGGTGAGAGGTGATGCCGTCGATCTTCCCGTTGTCTTCCGAAGTCCTGTTGTTGTAGTCATCAACTATGACCATGGTATGTACGAATTAACACCCAGGCAACAATGGACACACAAATAATTCCCCACTGGTCGCACCTTTTCACACTGTGAGCTACTGATCGATTTCCCCGAATCGAACCTCCGACACCCCCGCCTTCCTATGAGTGCAACAGAGCTCATCCAATGCCTGTGTTGTGTGTCTCGTGTTGTGTGCGTCTGTGTAACAGCGGAGCTGGCTTTTATCTCTCCATGTTGGACACCAGCTGTCCATCAAAATGCTCCGTCCTCCACTTTCTGCAGGAACTCTACAAGCGGGCAAGTGACCTCGCGGAAAACGTAATCAAGCTGGCAGAGAAACCCTAACATCAGCCTTCCGAGTAGTTTCTGCCCCTCTCTCTAAATAGCAGCAGAGTTCATAGGGTCTATTCTGCACCCCGTTTCAAACTAGGTTTTCCCCTGGCATGTTGATTTAGCTTTCCAAAAGGAGTGGAGCTCTCGTGTTTATGATTTGCTGGTAGTCTCCTCGGGGCATCCCTATCTTGAGGAAATTTAAATCCACATTTCAACAGGGGTTCAGTGAGACCCTCTCTCACTGCTCTCCCTCTGGCCTCTCCCACCCTTTTACTTTCACGACCAACTGGCTTCATCTATCACCTTCTAATTATCTTTCTTCTACTCCACTACCTCATCCACTTTTAATTCTGGGGTCTTCCCCCATCTTTTCCAGTCTTGTGGAAATGTCTTGCTGCACAAAATTGACTGTATATTTATTTTTTGTTAAGTTACTCTCGCATTTTTCGAGAAGATAGTTCACTTTCCATTTTTATTCTCCAACCGAAAATTGTATCTACTCCGCTATTCCTTCATGGCTGATTTACGATCCCTCCCAGCACCATTCCCCTACCGTCCCCCGTAACCATGGACCGCCTCAATCATGAAAAACCTTTCAAAATCCACTTCACAGATGCACAACAACACGACGTCTCGTCTCTTCTGTTCAGCTCACTGACCATTATTCTCCAGCTGGAGAACCCATGCCTTCTCTTTTGTCCATTGCCAACAGTCCTCAGCTTCATTCCTCTTCGTTTCCTTCCCACTTACTCTTATCTCCTCACAGAATCTTACTGCACTCCCAACCGCTCATTCCCCGGCATTTCCCGTCACGCTGTTTGCCCTACCACCTGTCAGTTTGTAACTCATCCCCTCATTTCCTCATCCCGCTGAACCCACCCGGCCCCTTGCCGTTTCCAACCCCGATGAAGGATCTCGGTCCGAATTGTCATTTGTTCATTCCCTGATTCAGAATGCAAAACATGGAACCGTACTAAACAAGGACAGAGTTTCGGCAAACAATGTCCTGCTGATCCAGCTAAATAAGTAACCAAGTGTGTAACTGATCTTGTCAGCTTACATAATGAGCAAATATTCCCATTAATGTTCCTCATCTGCACATGCCCATCCGAGCTTCTCTTAAAAATCACTAATCATTGTCCTCTTCCACCACACCAGGAAGAGCATTCCATGTACCCACGACTCTCTGTGTGAATCTCATGCCCTTTACACATCATTTGAAATGACCACCCGCCCTATTTTAATTTATCCCGCACTTTTAGCATGTCTCCAAATATATATATGTATATATTTTTTGACTGCAAGATCATTTATCAGTCCATCTGCATTTATGCACACAAACACCGGAACAACTCCCTGTTAAACACTGCCTACTGTCTGTTCTTTGTGCGATGTGTTTAAAATGCGATCCCTGGGTCACCACATTGAAATGTCTGAATTGCTGTTTCACACCTTCTAGCGGCATACTAATCCCCGTTTTTGTTTATTATTGTTGCATATGAATGTATCAAACGGTAGAGTTACTGATATACCTGTCCACGAATGGGTGTTCCTGTCCTAGTCCACGAATCTTAACATTTTTCTAATACCTCAACATGAGCAATCTTGGTGTTCTCTCCTTTTCCTCCAGATCCCTATAAAAATCTTTTTCCCGTATTCCCTATTGTTCGAAGCAAGGTAGAGACCGAACTGTCGTATCAGTTTGATAAAGTTTTTATTTCTCGGCTAATTTTCCAACCCATCTGCACGTACACCAAGCTTTGTCGACATCCACAACTCCATCACGTTCTGTGTCCTCTGCAAGCGTATTTATGTGTCATCTACATTTTCATCACAGTCAAACGCCAGAGCATAACCAATGCATGTCAAATCCAGAATGTTTGCCCTCTACCACTACACTCTGTCCACCACCTCTGGATCAAAATTTGACTGGATGCTGTGCCCTGAGGCCTAGTGTTCTGCATAATTCTAACCGGAAATGGTCCTTCTTGAGCATAACGGGGAATACTCAAACGGGGAAGGAAAAGGGCCAAATTACGAGGCACCTAGTAAGGATGCGCATCGGCGTTTCTGAGAGTTCCAATCAGTGTCTCAGGTGGAATAGTCCAGTGCAAGATGCTGCTCCGGAAGGGTCAGCGGGAAAAATCTCTGACGCATCCATACCAATTCAAGGTGTTTATCCTGGAGCCATATTTCTGACAGCATCTCACATTTCGAGCCGAATCTCATGTCAAGTCAAGTCTCTTTTATTGTCATCTCAACCATAACTGCTGTTACAGTTCACAGCAAAAGCGAAACAACGATGCTACAGAACCATGGTACTACAGGAAACAACACAAAACTACATTAGTCTTCAGGCCTACACAGAGACAACATAAAGAGCACCAAACAGTGCAAGAGACCACTGTACAGACAAATCACAATATAATAGTGAACTATGTAAATGTAAATGCAAATCTAAACGATGCAAACAATGTTTCCACAAGAATTGAGTAGGAAATGACCAAAAGTTGCAAAGGGAGTGGAGTGATGTTCAGTTGATTGTGTGTGTGTGTGTGTGTGTGGTGTGTGTGTGTGTGTGTGTGTGTGTGTGTGAATAATCTCAATAAATACATAATCATCAGATGCCCTTTACGCAGTAATCACCTTCGCCACATACCCAATGTACTCAATCCTGTCCGATAGATTGGATCTCCACTGCACAAAGCGTCCACGTATTTCCTTTATTTCCCAGAAGGCATTGCGATGGCAGTTGCCCCTTGAGGTGGACGAAAGACTATTGGGCGAATGGTTTTACGAGTCCGCGTTTCTGGATTATTCTCGTGCTGACAGGCGGATTCCAATGAACTCCGGATCAATTGGAGATGTGCAGTATGTCCACAGTAACCAGACTTCCCGAACAGTGCAATGGCTGGGGGTCTTGGAACGAAAACCTCTCGCCAGAGGAAAGGGATGGAGCTACCTCTGGCGCACCTGAACAGGCATTCGGGCCGGACGGAATACCGGCAGGGCACAAGCGTCGGATTGCGATGGTGATGTCAGAGCATTGTATGCAATAAACGGTAGAAAATAGAACATAGAATAGTTCAGCACATTACAGGCCCTTCGGCCCACAATATTGTGCATACCCTCAAACCTTGCCTCCTATATAACCCACCCCACCTTAAATTGCTCCACTTGGTAGAAACACCCACTTGGTGGAACTGAAGTAGACATGAGAGGGAACTCGTGAAGAACCTAAAATGGAAGGAGCACAGCGGAGGCAGATTGGGAACACGTCACGGATCGTTGTCTTGCATGGAGTTGGGGAGGACGAGAGCTAATCGGGGCCGTACACAACCTGTCTGGAACTGCACATGCCAGTGTCGAAATGAGATATTTTGCTGCCAAATGGGAGAGGCGTCAGCGAAGATTACTGCGGTCCTGAGAACACCGAATGAACTTTGCCATGAGACTTACGGGCAATTTCACCGTTTCCTTAAACTGCACCCTGAACCTGGCCTGGACAACGGCGTAGAGGGCCGTGTTGGTGCAGCAGCTCAGCAGCTGCAGCATGTAGCCCAGTTCCTGCAGAGAATTCGAGCGTAGCTCTTTAACGTAAAAAGACAGGCTATCCCATACGGAAAGCACTGTTAGCAGTGCCCACAGCAGGATGAAATTCCCCGACATCACCAGCAGTAACAGGAGGGATTGCCTGCGGTTTTTCATTTCCGGGTCGGCGGGCTTCTCTCCATTGCGTGAACGACGGAGTCTCCTTCGGGCTCGGCTGGCCACGAAGACGTGCCTGATGGTTAAACTGTTGAGCAGCAGAATCAGGATAAAGGGGAACTGGGGTGAGGAGGAAATGGATCAGTTTAAATGTTGTCTGCAGAGTTTTGGAAAAACGATAAGAACGCATACAGAGCACGGGCGAAATTCCCATTGAATAATGCCCAGCCAGCAAAAAGTACCAGAAAATGTTCTTTCCGCAGCTCAGTACAGTCACTGTCCCCAGAACCAGAGCCGCCGCACTCCCGGTGCAGTATTTTCGTTGCAGCTTCTGAAAACAAATGGCGACAAATCGATCAAAGGTGAAAGTGACGGTGAACCAGACAGAACAGTCCGTGGCGGTATAGAACACGAAAGCGTGAATATTACAAACAGGGACACGACGAGACCAGATGAAGACATCTACAGGAATGTAAGTCATCGGAATCTTGCTCAATACCAGGTCGAAGAGAACCACGAGCTGATCCGCTGCTACCATGGCAACCAGGTACCTTGTGACGCCTTTGGAGAGACCGCACTTTCCCCGCGACAGGATGACAATTGTTACCATGTTAACTGTGCAGAAAGAAATAAAACCATTAACTTATATTTTGACGGAAACATTCTCTGAAAACTATTATTTAAATGACAGCCCTTCCGATTATAAAGGTGAACATGAAATTAATGTACTTGCTGAGGAGATTATCGGGAGCCATTACTAAATAGGTAGTGTTTATAATGTACCTCCTGAAGTTCAGGAGAATGAGGGGAATCTCATTGAAACCTGTCGAATATTGAAATTTCTAGATATCGTCGAAATGGAGCAGTAGGTTCTGTAGTTGGGGAGTCTGCACCTGAAGACGAGTTTTCACCATACTCAAATTCACAAAAGTTTTCACGAGTTTTCATCTCTTTAGAACAGAGGCGGTGAGAAATTTCTTTACACAGAGGCTGGTGAATGTGTAGAATTTATCGCTACAGACAGCTTAGGAGGGCAGTTCATTGTTACATTTTGCAGTGGATACGCGGAGAATGGCGCCAGAATGTGATTGAGAGGGATAATAAATCAGCTATGTTGGAATGGCGGAGAAGGCTCGGTGCTCAAATAGCTGAATTCAGCTGCCGTACGCTATGTGCTGAGCACGGATATCAATGGACTTGAATGTATTCTGATCTTTAGCGTCAGAAGTAAGAGTTGAGACAGGGCAAGTGTTAAGAGAATAATAAACTGATTAACATACCATGTATCACAGTGACAGAAAATCAACTCCCCTCAACTATAAACACGAGAGGAAATGGGAATATAAGAACATACGTAACAGAAGCAGAAATACTCCTTCTGTTCGGATTGGCATGATCTGGCACTGAAGATGATCATGGCTGATCTGGAAACATAGAAACATAGAAATCCTACAGCACAATACAGGCCCTTCGGCCCGCAAAACTATACCGAACATGTCCTTGCCTTAGAAATTACCAGGCTTACCCATCGCCCTCTATTATTCTAAGATCCATGTACCTATCCATAAGTCTCTTCAGAGATCCTCTCGTATCCGCCTCCACCACCGTTGCCGGCGGCCCATTCCACGCACTCACCGCTCTCTGCATAATCAAAAAGACTCCTGAATTCTCCTCTGTTACCTACTCCCAAGCACCCTAAACTTGCCTCCTCTTCTGGCACCCATTTCAGCCCTTGGAATCAGCCTCTGACTATCCAGATGATCAATTCCACTCATGATCTTATACACCTTTATCAGGTCACCTCTCATCCTCCGTCGCTCCCTGGCGAGAGGGCCGAGTTCACTCAACCTGTTTTCATAAGGCATATTCTCTATTCCAGGCATCATCCTTGTAAATCTCCTCTGCACACTTTCTATGGTTTCCACATCCTTGTTGTAGTGAGGCGACCAGAACTGAGCACAGTACGCCATGTGGGGTCTGACCAGGGTCCCATATAGATGCAATATTTCCTCTTGGCTCCTAAATTGAATTCCACGATTGATGAAGGTCAATACACTGTATGCCTTCTTAACCACAAATTCAACCTCCGCAGCAGCTTTGAGCGTCCTATGGACTCGGACCCCAAGATCCCACTGATCTTCAAACACCGCCAATAGTCTTACAGTTAATACCATATTATATCATCACATTTGAACTACCAAAATAAGCCACTTCACACTTATCTGGTTTGAACTCTATCTGGCACTTTTCAGCCCAGTTTTGCATCTTATCAATGCCTCGTTGTAAACACTGACAGCCATCTACACAATCCACAACACCTCCGAACTTTGTGTCATCAACAAATTAACTAAACCATCCCTTCAGTTCCCAATCCAGTTCATTTTGTTTTAATATCGAAGGGTAATGGCCACAGACCAAATCGATGAGGCACTCCACTGGTCACATAGATCCATGCAGAGTATAACCCGTCTACAAGCCGTCTTTGCTTTATCTGGGCAAGCCTGTTCTGGATCCGCAAAGCAATGACCCCTCAAATCTCATTCCTCCTTACTTTCTCAATGAGCCTTGCATGGATTACCTTAGCAAATGCCTTGCCGAAATCCATATGCACTACACCTACTGTTCTCCCTTCACGAATATGTTTAGTCACATCTTCAGAAAAATCAATCAGTCTCATAAGGCACGAACTGCCCTTGACAAAGTCATGCTGACTATTCCTAACAATATTATATCTTTCTAAGTGTTCATAAATTCGGCCTCTCAGGAACTTTCCATCAACTAATGAACCATTGAAGTACGACTGACCATATTCTAATCGCTGCATACCAACCATTTTCTCATAGCCCTCGATTCTTCTACTATGAAAAGATTCTGCCCGCCAGTCTTAGATATTTTTTTTTATTATTGCGGTAGCCTCCACGGTTTCTTTGAGCAGAGAAATCCACAGATTCACCACCCAAGAAAGAAGAAGTTCCTCCTCATGATGGTACTCGATTTTCTCCACAGAAACCTCAGGCTATGTCCCGTTGTTTTAGTCTCACCTGCCAGTGGAAACTACTGTCCTGCCACTATCTAATCTATACATTCCCTAATTATATATGTTTCTAGATGGTTTCCTGTCATCCTTCTGAGTTCCAGCGAGTACGATCCCAGTCGACTCAATTGTCCCTCATAGTCGAACCACCTCATCTCTGGAATTAGCTGGTGAACAGCCTACACAGACTGTATAACAATCCTCAGGTCGGGTGACCAGAACTGCACAGTACTCTGGATGCTGCTTCACCAGTACCTTGAGCAGTTGCAGCATGACCTCTCCGCTCTGAAATTCAATCCCTCTGGCAACAAAGGCGAACATCTCATTTGTCTTCCTGATAGGCTGCAGCACCTGCAAACCAACCTTTTGCGATTCAAGCACAAACACTCCAAATTCCCTCCGCACAGCAACATACTGCCAAAATACACCTCTTCACACCTATCAGTGTTGAACTTCATCTGCCTCTTCTGCGTCCTATCAATGTCCTTCTGTAACATCCGAAATTTCTGCACACTATCCACAACACCTCCGACCCGTTTTCGTTACCAAATTTACTAACCCATCGCTCCACTTTCTCATCCGGGTCATTTATAAAAATCACAAAGTGTAGGGGTGCCAGAACAGATCCCTGAGGCAAACCACTGGTCAACGACCTTAATGCAGAATGTACCGTCTAGAACGACCCTTTGCATTCTGTGGGCAAGCCATTTCTGGAACCACAAAGCAAAGTTCCTTTGGATCACATGCCTCCTTACTTTCACAACAAGCCTTGCATAGCGTACCTTATCAAACACAATCAGCCGATGTTTGCTGAAGCGATACCACTTGGAAGGACCTGCCGTGCAATCAGCGAGTCTTTAGAGGACAGGTAAGAAAGAGAAGCTGACTTATATTTTTCAACGTAAGTCATGAGGAAGAGACGAGACACTTACCAGGAAGAGCTACAATGGCGAGTACAGGGTAGTAAACCACTTGGAATGCCATAAGCACAACAGTGATTCGAGAGTCCAACGACAGCCATTTGTAATTATCAAAAAGAGACTGAATATGCCCGAAAATATTCTTCGCAATTCCTGTAGCATTGTGCGATGTAATTCTAAGATTAGGATCCATTGCTGGGATAGTCTAGATTTTCCTGTTCCCGATCCAACCTCGTCTTCTTTTGTCTGCGGCCGCTGGTCTCTGATAGCGCAGACTGGCGGCTCTCACCGAAACCGTCGTATTCAGGGATACTGAGCAGATTAATAGACCAGGCAACCAGCAGCCAACCCTCCGCGGTGACGTCAACAATCCCCACGGAAACTCCCTTAATTAACTTCTACAGAATTTCAGGTGCAGTTAACCCTTTATTTTCAGACCGTCAGTGAAGCAACACAAAAGCAGATTGGAAGTGTATCTATTAGTCCACCCAGACGGCTGTCGACGGATGCGTACCGTGTCTGTCAATTGACACAAAATTGCGAAACTTATTGCAATACAGCTAGACACTGAAATACATGTAGTCTGCAATGGAAGATACACGCAGCAAATAATAATAAAAAATAATGATGATATAAACAGATAAAAATAAAAATCCCTTAAAACCGGATCCTGTTATTTAAAATGGCATCCCGTCAACCCTCGCCCCGTTTCCAGTTAAGCTTGTGCACCAGTGTGGAATAGGCTTTCGCCTGCTCCTTTCATATGAGTTATTTTATCAGCAATGTGTTCCAAACTTAGACCATTTTCCGAATTTCCACACAATTCTTCAATTTTAAGCAAGTTGTTGGTTTTATCTTCAGGACCCTTCATGTTATTAGTTTTCAGTTTAAACTCTTGGTCCAAACAGCATTTCAAATTCTGCCTTTTCACAGCACACTCTTGAATAACAATAGCGTGTGGGGCACCTTTACGTTCCAAATCAACCTGTAATTACAGTCAGCAATCATTTTATCTTTTCCTTTAATATGAGTTATCAAAAGACTATACTCCTGTAACATCAAACTATGTAGCTGAAATGGAGTTTGATCTATCTCGTTAATCATATTCCTTAACCAAGCCTGGACCTACAACATAACCAAGGTGAGTGACAGTGGTATGACCAATTCACTTTTAGCTAAGTTAACAGGTAAGGTGGATTTTGAAAGCCTTTCACCTAGTTTCTCCACTGTAGTAATATTTGATTCCCAAGTATCGTTTCCTGTAACAAAAGCATCAGTACAGGCACCTGTATCTTTTAACCCATCAATATTTTCCAGATTTGCTCAGTCTGGTAATCTGGCAGAAATAACATTGGATTTAAAACTTAGTTTCAGATGAATCATCCATTAACTTCCCAGTGGGTTTGGACTCACTCGTATTAAGCTCAACAGTCAGAGTATCGCACTGTTTTATCCTAATATGGTTTTATCACATCTATATATATATATATATAACAAAGCTGTGTTTATTTTCTTCGATCTGGAGTTTTTGTCACATAATGCAAATCACTAATGTCAGATATAATCTGAAAAGGACCATGAAATTCAGCTTGTAAATGTTTCATTTGCACTGGAAAAAGAACCAGCAGCTTATCTCCAGGATGAAATTAATTCATTCTAGCTTCCTTATCACTCCAGGTTTTGTATTTTCGCCTGAGCCGATTTTAGATTCTCCCTGGCTAAACTACAAGGTTTACGCAATTTATCCTTACATTTCAAAACATAACCCTGCAAATTAGTCTGTACCACTTTCTGAATACATTTTTCTTTTAATAAGGCCAAAGATCCACTAACTCTATTCCCAAACACAAGTTCAAAAGGACTAAAACCTAAGGATCCTGAACTGTCTCCCGTTCTGCAAATGAAGTAAATATACGTCTTCATCCCAATCCTTTTCATTTTCCACACAATACATCCTAATCATGGTTCTGAGGGTAGGTTGGAACCTCTCCAAGGTTCCTTGCCATTCTGGATGTCATGAAGACGAGATAAACTGTTTAGCTCTCGTTTTATATACCATCTGCTGGGAACAATCCAGACGTAAAATTACTTCCTTGATCAGATTGTATTTCCGTCGGCAACACAAAATAAGTAAAAAATAAGAGTCTTTATTAAAGTTTTAGCCGTTATATTCCTGAGTGGTATTGCCTCTGGAACCCCAGACGCTGTGCACGTGAGGGTCAGCAAATATTGTTGGCAATTTTTAGTTTTTTGGCAATGGGCCTACACTATCCACAATCATTTTGGAAAAGGGTTCACTAAATGCAGGAATAGGTTGCAGTGGGGCCACTGGAATAGCTTGTTTATGTTTGCACACAATCCTTCGAGTGTGACATGTCCAGCAAAATGTCGCCACATCTCTTCTCAAAAGAGGCTAGAAAAAATATTTAGAAACCTTGTTCACAGTTTTCATCACACCTTGATGTCCACCCAAGGGCATACTATGAGCCGAATTTGAAATCTGATTCCGATAAACTTTAGTAAATATTACCTGTGTTACGTACTCGTGACATGACTGGGGTTGAAGCTATACTGGACTTGAGGTAATGGTCTTGTGATGGTGGAGTGATGTCATTTTCCCGCCAGTAGAGATCATGTGACAGGTTTTTTTAACAGGTTATAAAAGGAAGACCCCACCCTATGAGGTGGGTCAGTTCGTGGCTGGATTTGCCATGTTGACTTCATGCCACTGCGTGATTTAATGTTATGACGCAGTTTAGTTGAAAAATGAAGTTTAATCTAATGCCTAAAGTTTAAAAGGTCATTTGCCAGCAGTTTCTTTACAATACTGTTGGTTAAGAATCGGTGGAGAGTGAAGATCGGAGTTCGGGAGTTAAAGATCGAGGAGAATCGAATTTCGACGGTGAAACAGGTTCGACCTTGTGTGATCCTCATTCGGAAGGATTTCGTTGACTATTCTTGTGTTAATCCCTGGGAAGACCAGAAAGGATTTGAGAATAGTGTGGAAGGAAAGGTCAGTGCCTTTAAGCCGTTACGGTTCATAAAATTCTTCGTGGGATGTGTTCGACTTTGGAAACTTAAGAAAAACGACGTGGAAGAGAATTTAAAACGCCTTAAAAAGTCTCTCCTTTTAAATGGACTGTGAGCATTTTGAACTTTTGGCAATACCACTTTAAAGAACTGTTTTTGCAACATCGCTTTAAGAACTGTTAAGCTGCCGCACAGCAGCTGATTTCCGGTTACGTTATTGTTTGTTTACTTTTGCGGGGTTTGTTTTCAGTGTTTAATAACGTGTTATTTATTATAAAAACCCTTGCCTAACTCATATATTTATTGTTGCCTGAATACGTAACACCTGTTAAATAACTTCCCAATACTCAGTTCCAGGAATTGTAGGTGATCTCCAGTTCCTCATTAACACTCCACTCTTAAAATGCTATCCCACTAGCACATTATCAATTTCGCTATCTGCAAGAGTTGTTTTTTTAATGTGATAATCTCAGGTTCTCTACTCTGCTCTGCTATTATCTCCTTCCGCGACAGAGACAGATCTTCCTGGTCCGACTGATTACAAGAGTTTTGATCAAACAATGAACTTAAGGAAGTTTCTGACTCATCCTCAAAATCCGAATCCCGAGTTGAACGGTTATGGTTAGCAGATCCATCCTCCTCAGCCATCTTTTTTTTTCCATAGCTCGGGTTACCACATAGGAGGAAGCCATGTTGAACCTATCTTTGCTTAATCGGAGATAGGCTTAATCCTCAAAACCAGTTCAAGAGAAAACTTGTCCATCTGCTAATTCATTCCCTCAGAATAGAGAAACATCGTTCACCGGTAAACTGGTTTGTAGTCATACTTTAATGGGTCCTGTAACTAACCCTGACCTTTAATTTACACTATTCAAATGCACAGTGTACACTCCCAATACCTGGTATATCGTTTACCTTACTCGTGTCAGCCTCATCACTAAATTTTAGAACACTGTCCAACGTAAGTGTCCGAGAATTTCTAGTATCTCTAAGGATTTTTATTGGCACCGGAGTGGATCCCTCTTTTCAGGATACAAATCCTTCGGTTATAAAAAAATCATATCCCCTCTTAACTTTATCAGACATTGAGAAAGCTTCATTTGTATTTCTCGAACACTGTGGATTTACAGGTTTTTCAATATTTGAACGCAAGCAGCTGGGACTGCCAACTTCTCCTTTTTCTTCAGTCGGAAACAGTTAGCTATTACGTCGGCAGGTTTCTTACTAAAATACAAATAGGACCAAATTTTCTTGGCATCACGTTTCCCGTCTTAGTTATCTTTCTCCCTAACGTCTGATTTAATTTCAAGTTTATCTTGATACTGTGTGCTATTTTTCCTGTTAAACGTTCTGCCCTGAGCAAATTTACACTTATGGATTAAAGCATACTCATCTGCTAATTTACCAGAATCCTGAAATGAAGCAGTGACCCTCTCATTAAGTAGGCTCTTACTTCAACAGAGAAAGCAGCTTTTAAATTCCTTCATTAAAATCAACTCTTTTAATTCTTCATATTTCCCATTCACATTTTTAGAGGAAACCCATCTGGCAAAACACACAGATTCATCGTAGGCAGATTCCACCAAAGTTTTTACACGGAATTCTTCAAATGTCTGAATCTTTCATTAAAAGCTTCTGGAATCAGGTCGTACGCTTTCAGTATATAATGATTCACAATATCATAATCCAGTGTTGCTCAGCAGTTAAAACTGTACAGACTTGTGCTTTACATTTAATTACACTTCATAACATCATTCGCCATGTATCTTTCGGCCACTGTGTAATCTGAGCAACAGTTTGAAAAAGCTGAAAATATTCATCCATTTATGCCTCATTGAATGCACGAGCCAATATAACCTCCCGACTAGCAACAAACTGTTTCCCAGAACCAGTCGCCTTATGTTCGTAACACAATTTCTCTATCGTTAGCTCAAACTCACTCTTTCTATCTGTTCTCTAGCTTCAAATTCTCTCCATTTACATTCATTTTCTAATCGACATCATTCCGTGCCCGGTTTACATTGCTCTGACATCATTAGTTCGATATGTAACATCATCTCCAGCTTACCTATTGGAAACCTATTGAACTTTGTTTTCTCCCAAACCACACGACTCTACATAGTGTGAAGCGTTTTACCCTGAATTACTGCCATTGTTATAACCTTCGAAATTCCTTTAAGGTCGAACCATCTGGCATTCACGAATGAATCACCCTATTTTGACTCGGCAAATATCTCCGGGATGGCTATGTCAGAAAGTTGACAATACTAATTGCTGTCAAATAGCACCGAAGTCTAATAAAACAAAATAAATCGGATATTTCATTTTTCCAAATCAGATTATTAATTGCACAATCCATTTTACAAAATACCAACATCCCGGACGAGCCCCCAATTTATATTATGTGGCCTACAGCAATGAATATAGAAATCAGTCAGATTTTATTTTAAAAAATTACAAAGGTATAAAATCGACAACATACTCAATATACATAGGTTTATCATACGGCACATTACTAACCAATATATATTAGGAATGCAGCATTTTTTTTAAATGCCACTCCGTTAAGAAATTGTATATTCATCATCTAGATAGACAGTCAGCAGTCACATTGCCGTTTCCATTAATGTGAGTTATCAAAATAGTTTACTCCTGTACCATCAATAGCTGTTGCTGAAGTTGAGTTTGATTAACTTCCATAACAATTTTCCTTAACCAAGACCGGAGCTTCAACATAACCAAGGTAGGTCACAGTGGCATGATCAAATTCACTTTTAATTCACAACTTAATAGTTTAGTTAGCTTTTGAAAGCCTTTCAAATTTCTTTCAAATACTCCACCGCAGTAATATGTGCTTCCCAAGTATCATTTGCTTTAACTAAAGCAATAATAAAGACATCTGTAAATTTAACCCATAAATCATACAATGAATCATCCGCTGGAAAGTACATAGGACATCCTTTAACCCAAAAGGAAGAATATTATATCCAGTTAATCCAGATGAGGTAACAAATGCCGAAATCTCTCTACCACTATCCGTCAATGGAACTCACCAATAACCTTTCAACAAATCAATCTTTGTAAGGAACTTGACTTGGCCGACTTTGTCCACACAATTAACCACTCAGGGGATAGGATACTCATGTGTTTCTGTTATAGCGTTCACCTTCCTGTAATCAGTGCAAAACTGATTACTACTGCCTGATGTAAGCAACGTAAGACAAGCTGAACTACAACTCGAATTAGAAGGTCTAATAATATTATTCTTCAGCCTATATTTAATTTCTTCCTCAGCAAGTTCACATTTTGTCCTGTTCATCCGATATGGATATGTCTTTATGGGTTTGGCTTCTGCAACATCTACATCAGGTAAAGCTACTGTGGATCTTATAGGAACGTCCCGAAAAAATCCCTATACTTTAAAAGTAACTATTTAATCTGCTGCCTCTAGTCTGACTGTAAATGAGCTAATTTGTCAACAATATTTTCGAGAATTATTGAGTTTGGTAATCTGGCAGAAATAATATTGGGTTCAAAATGAGTTTCAAATGAATCATCCGTTAAATTCCCAGTGCGATCAGTCCAATTTCCGGTAATTCCCTCCACCGCCCCCTCCCCTTATCCCAGGTCCCTCTTTGCCTCTCTCCCCTTTCAACTTTCTGCACCTTTATTTCTACAGTTCTTTCATGCTTATCCCCTCCCCCCTTTATCTTTCCTCTGATTGGTTTTTCACCTGGCGCCTCGAGCCCTTCCCCCTCCCCTACCTCTATTACTGGGCTTCGGCCCTCTTCCCCCCTCCCATTCCTGATGAAGGGGCTCGGCCCGAAACGTTGGCTGCTCTTTTCTCACCGATGCTGCCTAAACTGCTGAGTTCTTCCTGCGTTGTGTACGTATTTGTTGATCCACAGCATCTGCAGTTGCATTTCTGTGTTTTGATTCTTAACCGCAGCAGTCACAGTCGCGGACTGTTTCTCATAATACAGTTTTATTATATTTATATGACAAAGCTTTGTTGACTTTCTTCGTTCTGGAGTTCTTATCACATACGCCACATCATTAACATTAGAGATACTCGAATAAAGACCTTGACATTTAGCTTGGAAATGCTTCCTTTGCACCGGGAAAAGAATTAACACCTTATCTCCACGCTAAAATGACCTTATTTTTATCTTTCTTATCATACCAGGTTTACATTTTCTACTGAGCCGTTTTTAAATTCTCCCTGCCTAAGCTACAAGCTTTGTGCAATTTATCCTTCTATTTCAAAACATAATCCAGCTGATTTGTTTGGACCTCTTCTCTAATCCATTTTTTTAAAGAAGGTCCCCATAACTCTATACCAAAAGACAAGTGCAAAGGACTAAAACCTAAGGAATCCTGCAATGACTCCAATACTGCAAATAAACTAAATGCATACCCGCATCCGAATCCTTTTCATTTACCACGTTATACGTCCTAATCATGTTTTTCAGGGTAGATTGGAACCTCTCCAAGGCCCCTTGCGATTCTGCATGTTATGCAGACGAGGTAAACTGTTTAGCACCCAGTTTGTAAACTACCTGCTGGAATAATCCAGACATAAAACATACTATCTTGTTCAGATGTATTTCCTCCGGCAACATAAATAATTAGAAATTGTTATAAGAGTATTTATTACAGTTTTACTCGTTATATTCTTCAATGGTATTTCCTCTGGAAATCTAGACGCTGTGCACATGAGGATCAGCAAATACTGATGACCAGTTTTAGTTTTTGGCAATGGGCCTACACAATCTACAATAATTTTGGAGAACGATTAATTGAATTTAGTGATAGGTTGCAGTGGGGCTATTGGAATAACTCGATTAGCTTTACACACACGCTGACAAGTATAACAAGTTCGGGAAAATGTCACCATATCGTTTCTCAAACCAGGCCAGTAAAAATGTTTAGAATCATTGTTCACAGTTTTCTTCACACTTTGATGTCCACCCAAGGGCATACAATGACTCAAAGTTAAAATCTCTTTCTGATAAACGTTAGAAACTACTACCTTGTCAATAACTTCTCAGTTGCAGTAATTGTAGGTTATCTCTAGTTTCATAAAGACTCCACTCTTAAAGTTATATCGTACTGGCACCTTTTCAATTTCACTATCTGTAAAACTTGCTCTTTTAAGTTGATAATGTCAGGGTCTCTACTCTGCTCTGCTATTATCTCCTTCCAAGATAGAGACAAATGTTTATGATCAAATTTACTGCAAGAGTTTTGATCAAAGAATGAAGTTAAGACAGTTTCTGACTCATCCTCTAAGTTCGAATCCAGAGTTGAAAAGTTATGGGTAGCAGACCCATCCTGCTTCAACCCATCCTCCTCATCCATATTTTTGGCCAAAGCTCGGGTGTCAACACAGGTTGATACATGTTAAAACCTATTTTTGATTCATCAGTGATGGGCGTAATCGTCAGAAGCAGTACAGAAAATCCATCTGCTAAGTCATTCCCTAAAAATAGAGAAATATCATTCACGGATAAACCGGGTTGTAGTCCTACTTTAATATATTCTGTTACTAACCCTGACCTTAAATTTACTCTATGCAAATGTACAGGCATAAGGACACTCCCAACACACATTTATAGTTTACCTCATCAGAGTCAGCTTATTCGCTAATGTATAGCACACTCTCTAACATAGGTGACTGAAAAGCTCCGGTATCCCTAAGGGTTTTTATTGTCACCGGAGAGGACCCTCTTTCAAGGATACAAATCCTTCCATTATAAAAAGATCATATCCACTCTTAACTTCGTCAGATACAGACAAAGCTTCATTTGTATTTGTCGAACTCCGGGAATTTACAGGTTTTTCAATATTTGCATGCAAGCATCTGGGACTGCCAGCTTCTTCTTCTTCTTCTGTCGGAAACTGTTCGCTATTACGTGGGCAGGTTTCTTACTATAATTACGAATAGGACCAAATCGTCTTGCCTTCACATGTTTCCCTTCATCCTTACCTTTCTCCCTAACTTCTGATTTAATGTCGGGTTTACTTTGATTCTCAGTGCTATTTTTCCTTTTAAACGTTCTACCCTGGTCAAAATTGTTCTTATGGATTAAAGCGTACACAACTGCTAATTTAGCAGTCTTCGGAAATGTAGCAGTGAACCTCTCATTAAGTATGCTCTTACTTCAACAGGGATGCACCTTTTTAAATTCATTCATTAAACTCAACTCTTTCAAGTGTTCATATTTCCCATTCACATTTTTAGAGGAAACCCATCTGTCAAATCACACAGATTTATCGTAGGCAGATTCCACGGTATTCTTCAAATTTCTGAATCTTTCTTCATAAGCTTCTGGAATCAGTTCGTACGCTGGCAGTATATGCTGATTTACATTATCATAATCCAGTGCTTGCTCAGCAGTTAAAGCTGTATAGACTTGTGGTGCTTAACATTTAATTACACTTTAGAACATCACTGACCATTTATCTTTCGGCCACTGTGAAATCAGAACAACCATTTAAAATGCTGAAATATTTATCAGTTTATGCCTCTTTGAATGGACTAGCCAAAATAACCTTCCCACTCGCAACAAATTGCTCCTTAGAACAACACGCCTTATCCTCGGACCCCAATTTCTCTATTGTTAGCTCAAATTCCCTCTTTCTATCTGATTTCCTAGCTTCAAATTCTCCCCTTTTATTTTCATATTCTAACCGACATCATTCCGTGTCCGCTTTACATTGTTCAATCTTCATTTGTTCCATATGCAGCAGCATCTTTAAATTAATTATTAGAAATATAACGAACACTTCTTCAACAAAATCATCGAACTCTACATACTGTGACGCGTTTTTCCCTGAATTTCTGCCTTTGTTGTCAACTTCGAAATTCCATAAAGTCCAACCTTCTAGCAATGTCGGATGGATCATCCTATTTTGTCTTCGCTAATAACTCCGTATCTGGCTCTCCTAGAAAGTTCTCATTATCTATTGCTGCGAAATAACAAACACACGCCAATGGGAAAAAAATCATCGTGAATTTCACGTTTACAAATCAGTTTGATAAGTAACCAATCAAAGTTAAAAATGAATTATCCCGGGCGAACCCCCAATTTTATTTTACTGTTGCCCGTAACAATGAATATAGAATTGAATCAGGTTTTATAAACAAACAGAAGCATTTATGAAAAAGAAGTGAAAAGTAAACAAACGACTAACTTAATCGGAAATTAACTGCTTTCTGGCAATTTAACAAACAGCCAAACTCTGGAATAGTTCTCAAAAACTTAAATTCAAACACCGTCTTAAAGAGATAAATTCCAAAGTCCAAGTGATTTATACAGTCAGTAAGGAGAGACTTTACTGCAACAAATTCTCCGAAGACACTGACGAATCTGTTAATCATAGTCGAGAGATGTCTTGTCCAAAGGATTTACGACAAAGGAAATAAAACGACTTAAATGAACAGACCTTTCTGCTAGAGTATGAACGCTGCACAAACCTTCCTGATCTTGCAGGGGTTAACTCAGGTGCAGATCACTATTCATGAATGAAGATTCAATAAGGTCGATCCTTCATAAAACCGCCAAACGACACCAACATTACTCGATCCTTCTTGTACCCATACTTCGGTAAAGTTCTTTATATCGACTGTAAAGATAAATCCAAGACGCAATAAACTACAACCGGCAGTGATTGTCGAAACTGCCGATACAAAAGTTTTTCGTTACAGTAGAAAGAAGAAACTCCACTTTAAAAACGAAACTGCGTCCTGAGACGAATACACGGCAAAACTAACTAACGATCTAACCCGAACTAACTGCCTCACATAGCGGTTTTCTGTTATTTACCTGATGGAACATTACATCATGTGACCACACACCGGCGGGAAAATTACATCATGTGACCTCACACTGGAGGGAAAATAGAACACCTCACCATAAGAAGACAATTACATCTTGCTCACAAGATACTCAATTACATCATGATCATAATACAGACTAAAGATACCAACGGGGTATGTAAAACCTCCTTCCAGAAAAAAAGGAAATTTTAGCTCTGTTATGAACAAAATTTTAATAACTATTTACAAATAAGTACAAATGTATAAAATCTACAACGGACTTATTGTTCATAGAATTATCATACAGCACATTACAAACTAATATACAACTGAAATATTACTAATGTTGAAATACCACTCCATAAAACAATTACATTGTACTTTCAGCATCTAGATAGGCTGTCAGCAATCACATTATCTTCGCCTTTATGTAAAAGGTATCAAAATATTATACTCCTGTAACATCAAACTCTGTTGCTTAAATGGAGTTTGATTTATTTCTTTAACCGTTTTACTTCACGAATCCCGGGCCTGCAACATAACCAAGGTAGGTCACAGTGTAACGACCAAATTCACTTTTAGCTGAGTTAATAGTTGAGTTTGCTCTTGAAAGTCTTTCACATAGATCTCCACCGCAGTAATATGTGCTTCCCACGTTTCATTTCCTGTAACTAAATCATCAATATAGGCACCTTCATCTTTTAACCCATGAATCATCTAATTAATCATTCGCTTGAAAGTACCTGGGGCATTCTTCATCGCAAAAGGAAGAACATCATATTTATATAACGCAGATTGTGTGACAAATGCAGAAACCTCTCTACTTCTATCCATCAAAAGGAACACACCAATACCCTTTCTGCAAACTAATCGTTGTCAGGAAATTTGCTTGTCCGACTTTGTCCACACAATCATTCACTCTAGGGATTGGATACGCATCTGTTTTTGTTACAGCGTTCAGCTTCCTGTAATCAGTAAAAAACCGATAAGCATCGAATTAGAAGGTCTAAAATATTGTTCTGTAACATATATTTAATTTATTGCTCAGCAAGTTCACATTTGTACATGGTCAACCGATATGGATGTTGCTGCATAGGTTTGGCATCACCAACACTGACATTATGTGTAGATACTGTGGATCTATTGCAACGTCTGGAAATAAACACAATATTTGAAAAGTAACTTTCATATGCTACCAGTGCCCTGGATGTAAATGAGCTAATTTATCATCAATATTTTCCAGAATTGTGAAGTTTGATAGACAGCCAGAAATGATATTGGGTTTCAAATGAGTGTCAGATGAGTCATCCATTAACTTCCCAGTGGGATCAGTCTCATTCTTATTAACCGCAACAGTATCGGACAGTTTCTCATAATATAGTTTTATATGACAAAGCTGTATTGACTTTCTTCAATCTGAAGAGTTTCTCACATAATCCACATCATTAACTTGAGACATAATCTCAAAAGGACTGTGAAATTTAGCGTGCAAATGTTTCGTTTGCACCGTGAAAAGAACCAACATCTTATCTCCAGACTGGAAACACCTAATTCCAAGTTCCTTATCATACCAGATTTTCGTTTTCTCCTGAGCCGATTTTAATTTTTCCCTGGCTAAACTACAGACATTAAGCAATCTATCCTGAAATTTCAAAACATAATTCGGAAGATTACTTTGTACCTCTTTATTAATCCATTTTAATAAGGCCAAAGGTCCTCTAACGCTATGCCCAAACACAAATTCAAATGCACTGAGACCTAAGAACCGGCACTGACTCCAGTACTGTAAATGAAAGAAAATATACGCCCTCATCCCAATCCTTTTCATTTTCCACACAACACGTCCTAATCATGGATTGAGGGTAGAATGGAATCTCTCCAACGCTCCTTCCGATTCTGGAAGTTATGCAGACGAGGTAATCTGTTTAGCTCCCAGTTTATAATCTATCTGCTGGAACAATCGAGATATAAAATTACTACCTTGATCAGATTGCATATCCTTCGGCAACCAAAAATAAACAAAGAATTTTATGAGAGCCTTTATTGCCGTTTTAGCCGTTATATTCCTGAGTTGGATTGCCTCTGGAAACCTAGACGCTCTGCACATGATGGTCAGCAAATATTAATGGCCGGTTTTTATTTTTAGCAATGGGCTGACACAATTTACAATAACTTTGGAAAACGGTTCACCAAACGCAGTAATAGGCTACAGTGGGGCTATTGGAATAACTTGATTAGGTGATAAATGTTAACACAGTCTTAAAACGATAAATATAAAAGTCCAAGTGATTTAGACAATCCAGTTGTGAGAGACTTTCCTGGAGTACCGTATTCCTCGACGACGTGACGTCACTGCTGATCCTAGCAAAAATATGCCTTGCCCGCTGGATTGACGACGAAGGAAGTTGAAACGGCTTAAAGGAACTGAACTTGCTCCTTGGCGAGTGACACTGCCCCAATCCTTTCTGCTCTTATAGAAGGGATTGTCTCGGATGGGTGTTAATACCTCTTTGAACGAGGAATCAATAAGGTCAACCCTGTATTACCGACGACGACACCAACTTTTTCTCGATCCTTCGTGTTTTCATTAATTCAGTCAATTCTTAACTCTTCAACTGGACTAAAACTGGCAGCGTTGTGGCGAACCTGCTGGCAATAACATTTAAAACTTAAGGTAGAACGAAAAACTACACCTTTAAAAAAACTGCATCATTAGACAAATTCGTCAGCATAACTGACGAATTAAATGACGATCTGGCCTACGTCTCAGGTCTGTTGGAACTGACCAGCACATGACACTAGCGGGGAATTACATCACCACACCATCACAGGACCATAACATCATGCCTACCAGGCACTCAATTACATCATTGTCATAAGACAGTCTCAGGGTACCCACAGGGTACTTAACAGAATCAAAGCATACTCATCAGCTAAGTTAGCAGACTCCTGCAAGGTAGCAGTGTCACTCTCATTTGAGAATGTCCTTAATTGGAGAAGGATGTTTCGTTTATATTCCTCCATTAAAATCAGCTCTTTCAATTTATTATAGTCCACATTTACATTTATAGAAGAATACCATCTCTGAAAACACATAGCTTTATCGTAAGCAAATTCCACGTAAGTTCTTTTTCCACTGATTCCTTCAAATTTCTGAATCTTTGTCTATATGCTTCCGGAACCAGTTCATAGATTTTAGTATAAGCATCTTCACAATATTATAATCAAATTCTTGCTCAGCAGTTAAAGCTGTATATACACTCGTTGTGCCTTGCTCTAATTACACTCTGTAATATTACTGGACATTTGTCCTTCGGTCACTATGACATCAAAGCAAAAGTTTCAAAATGTTGAAGATATTTCTCTACAACTGTTTCACTAAACGGGGGATCCAATTTAATTTCCTGACTACCATAAACTTTTTTTCTAGATCCAGAAAACTGATCGGCAGAAAGTAATTCCGCCATCGCGAGTTCAAATTCATTCTATTTATTTTCAGCTTCTAACCGACTTAGTACCACGTTAGCTTCCAATTGTTTCTCTTTTAAGTCAGATTCTATTCTTGGCTTTTCTAATGCTATGTGTTCTAGGTGGAACTGGATATCTGTTTTACTTACCGGGAACCTATCTAACACAGCTGCAACAAAAACACCCCAATCTTTATAGAGCTCCGCGATTTTCCTCTGAACTACAGGCTTTGTTGCAGCGGTGGAAATACCCGTATGTTCCAACCTGCTATCAATCTCGGATACATCACCCTTTTTCTCATTCGCTAATAACTCTGGTGATGCGAGAAAGTCGTCAATATCCATTGTTGCCGAATACCATCCACAAACCAATCAAACAAAATAATCGGGTATTTCGTTTTTTTCAAATCACACGAAGTAACAAGCATTTCAGCACAAAACCTTAAATATCCCGAGAGCCCCCAATTGTTATGATACGACAACAATGAATAGAACTGAGACAGGTTCTTTTTTTATTAACAAAGAAACGAGTATTTAAACTCAGTTCAACAACAATAGAAAAGTAACGAAACGACTAACTTTACCGGAAGTTATCTGATATCCTGGAAGTCCAACAGTTTGAAAGCGATAGATGCGAGGACAGTCTTAAAACGATAAATGTAAAATTCCAAGTGATTAAGACAAGCCAGTTGGGAGAGACTTCCCTGGAGTAACGTATACCTCGACGACGTGACATTTCTGCTTGATCACAGCAGAAATATGCCTTGCCCGCTGGATTGACGACGAAGGATGTTAAAACGGCTAAAATTTTTCTTTGGCGAATGATAATGCCCCAACCCTCTCTGCTCTTAGAGCAAGGATTACTTCGAATGCATATTACTATCTCATTGAATGAGGAACCAGTTCATAGATTTCAGAATATGCGGCTTCGCAATATCATAATCAAGTTATTGTTCAGCAGTTAAAACTGTATACACTCATTGCGCCTTGCTTCAATTATACACTGTAATATTACTGGACATTTCTCCTTCGGTCACTATGAAATCAGAGAAAAAGTTTCAAAATGTTGAAAATAGTTCTCTACATCTGTTTCACTAAACGGCGTATCCAATTGATTTTTCCTGACGAGGAATAAACTTTATTCTAGAACCGGAGAACTGATCGGCAGAAATTAATTCCGCCATCCCGAGATCAAATTCCTTCTTTTTATATTTTCAGCTTACATCCGACTTAGCTCCAAGGTAGCTTCAATTTGTTTCCGTTATACGTCAGATTCTATTTTAGGCTTTTCAAACACACCTGTTCTAGGTGGAACCGGTTCTCTGTTTTACTTACGGGCAAACTATCTAAGACAGCTACATCAGAAATACCGCAATCTTTATAGTGCTCCGCAATTTTCCTCTGAACTAAAGGCTTTGTTGTAGCCGTCGAAATACCAATAATTTCCATCCTGCTGGCAATCTCAGATACATCACTCTTTTTCACCTTGGCTACTAAATCTGGTGATGCGAGAAAGTCGTTAATAGTTATTGTTGCCGAATACCACCCAGAATCCTCTCTAACAAAAGACTAAGGTATTTCCTTTTTTGTATATCACACTACTAAGTAAACAAGCATTTCACACAACCGAAAATATCCCGAGAGCCCCCAATTGTTACTATACGGTAACAATGAATATAGAACCGAGACAGGTTCTTTTTTTTATTAACAAAGAAACAATTATTTAGCTCAGTTCAACAACAATAGAAAAGTAAAGAAACGACTATCTTTACCGGAAATTAACTGCTATCCTCGAAGTCCAACAGTTCTGAAAGCGATAAATGCGAACACAGTCTTAAAACGATAAATGTAAAAGCCCAAGTGATTTAGACAAACCAGTTAGGAGAGTCGCAGCATAACCGTGTAACTGACGAATAAAACAATGATCTGACCTACGTCACAGCGAGGCCTTACCGTTTTAAAACTGTTGGAACAGACCATCATATGACTCTAGCGGAAGAATTTCGTCTTATGACCTCCGACTGGCGGGGATTTACATCAAACCACCATCACAGGACCATTACATCATGCTCACCAGGTACTCAATCACATCATTGTCATAAGACAGTCACAGGACATCCACGGGTTATGTAACAGGCTGAACCCATACTCATCAGCGAATTCATGAGTCTCCTGCAAGGTAGCAGCGTCCATCTCCGTTAATTGCTCCGTTAAAAACTCTTTCAGTTTATTATAGTACCCTTTTACATTTTTTAGAAGAACCTCATCTCTCAAAACACACAGCTTTATTGTAAGCAAATTCCACGTGTTTTTTTCCCACGGATTTCTTCAAATTTCTGTATCTTTGACTACATGCCTCCGGAACCAGTTCATAGATTTCAGTATATCCAGCTTGCTCAGCAGTTCAAGCTGTATAAAGTCGCTGTGGCTCGCCTTTAATTACGCTCTGTAACATTACTGTCTATTTCTCCTTCGGTCACTATAAAATCAGAGCAAATGCTTCAAAATGTTGAAAATATTGCTCTGCATCTGTGTTACAAAATGCAGGATCCAATTTTATTTCCTAACTAACAACAATCTTTTTTTCTAGAACCAGAGGACTGATCACCAGACCTTAATTCCGCTATCGCGAGTTCAAATTCCCTCTTTTTACTTTCATTTTCTAACCATCCTAGTTCCATGTTAACTTCCAATTCTTGCTGTTTTAAGTCAGATTCTGCTCTAAGCTTTTCTAACGCTACATGTTCCAGGTGGAACGACATCGCTGTTTTACTTACAAAGAACCTATCTAACACAGCTGCATCAAAAATACCCTAATATTTATAGTGCACCGCGATTTCCTCTGAACTACAGGCTTAGTTGTAGCCGTCGATGTACACGTAAGTTCCAACCTGCTGGCAATCTCAGATACATCACTCATTTTCACCTTGGCTACTAAGTCTGGTGAAGCGAGAAAGTCGTCAATATTCATCGTTGCCGATTACCAACCAGAAACCTGACAACATAAGAATCGGGTATTTCCATTTTTGCAAATCAGAGCACTAAATAAACAAGCATTTAAGCACATATGGATCATATCCCGCGAGCCCCCAATTGTTATGATACGGCAACATTGTATATAGATCTGAGACAGATTCTATTTTTATTAACAAAGAAACATTTATTTAAACTCAGTTCAACAACAATCGAAAAGTAAGCAAACGACTAACTTAACCGGAAGTTAACTGCTATACTGCAAGTCCAACAGTTCTGAAAGCGCTAAATCCGCACCATGTCTTAAAGCAATTAATGTAAAACTCCATGTGATTTAGACAAGCCAGTTAGCTGAGCCTTCCCTGGAGTAACGCATTCCTCGACGACGTGACGTTGCTGCTGATCCCAGCAAAACTATGTCTTAACCGATGGATTCAGAGGAAGAAAGTTAAAACCGGCTTTAAGGAATTGAATTTTCTCCTTGGCGAATGATATTGCCCCAATCCCTTCTGCTCTTCTAGCAGAGATTATCTCGGATGCATGTTACTATCTCTTTGAACGAGGAAGCAATAAGGTCAACCCTGTATTACCGCCGACGAACCCAACTGCCACTCGATCCTTCGGTTTTTCGTAATTCAGTCAATTCTTAACTCTCCGACTGGACTAAAACTGGCAGCGTTGTGGCGAAACTGCCGGCAATAATATTTGAAACTTAAGATAGGAAGAAAAACTACACTTTAAAACAAAACTTTATCATGAGACGAATACGCAGAATAACCGAGTAACTGATCAGCGTCACAGCAAGGCCTTCCCATTTCATATCTGTTGGAACAGGCCAACACATGATCTCTAGGCGGGATAATTACATCATGTGAACTCACACTGGCGGGGAATTACATCCATCAACCATCACCAGCACAACATCATGCTCACCAGGTACTCAATTACATCATGGTCATAAGACAGTCACAGGACACCCACGGGGTATGTAACAGGATGAAAGCAGACTCATCAGCGAATCCATCTGTCTCCTGTAAGGTAGCAGTGTCCCTCTCATTTGACAACGTCCTTTCTTCGACAAGGATGTTCCGTTTACATCCCTCCCTTAAAATCAACTCTTTCAATTTGTTATAGACCCCTTTACATTTTTAGAAGAGCCCCATCTCTCAAACACACAGCTTTATCGTAAGCAAAATCCACGTAAGCTTTTTTCCCCCACTGATTTCTGCTAATTTCTGCATCTTTGTCTATATGCTGCCGGAACCCTTTCATAGGTTTCAGTATGAGCAGCTTCACAATATCATAATCAAGATTTACTCAGCAGTTAAAGATGTATACACTGGTTGTGCTTTGTCTTTAATTACACTCTGTAAATTTACTGGCCAGTTCTCCTTCGTCAGTGCAAATGTTCAACTTTTTTTTCGAAAATCAGACGACTGATCACCAGACATTAATTTAGCCATCGCAAGTCTAAATTCCCGCATTTTCTTTTTTACTTTCAGCTTCTCACCGTCTTAATTCCAAGTTAGCTTCCAATTGTTTCTGTTTTAAGTCAGATTCTCTTCTAAGCTTTTCTAACACTAGCTGTTCTAATTGGAACTGCATCACTCCTTAGTTGCAGGGAACCTGTCTAACACAACTGCATCAAAAATGCCGTAATTTACATAGTGCTCAGCGATCCTCCTCTCTGTTACAGTCTTTGTTGTGGCCGTCGAAATACTCTTAAGTTCCAGCCTTGTATCAATCTCAGGTACAGCAGTCTTTTTCGCATTCGCTAATAACTCTGGCGATGCGATAACGTCGTCGATATTCATTGTTGCCGAATACCACCAACAAACCAATAAAACAAAAGACCGGACTGAAAATGGCAGCTTTCGGGCGAAACAGCCGGCAATAACCATTGAAACTTAATATAGAAGTACAAACACCACATTTGAACTACACTGCATCATGAGACGAATAAGCAGCATAGAGGAGGAACTGACAAATGAAACCACGATCTGACCAGCGTCACAGCAAGGCTTTCCCGTTTTATAACTGTTGAAACAGGCCATCACATGACCGTTAGCTGGAAAATTGCATAATGTGACCTCACACTGGCGGGGAATTACATCAACCGACCATCACAGGACCATTCCCACATGCTCAGCAGATACTGAAATACGTCATGGTCATAAGACAGTCACTAGACACCCACGGCGTATGTAACAGGATGAAACCATACTCACCAGCTCATTTAGCAGACTCCTGCAAGGTAGCAGTATCCCTCTCATTTGAGAATGTCCTTACGTCGAAAGGGAGGTTTCTTTTAATTTTCTCATTTTAAATTAACTCTTTGAATTTATTATAGTCCCCAATTACATTTTTAGAAGACTCCCAACTCTAAAAATGCACAGCTTTATCGTAAGCAAATTCGACGTAAGCTATTTCCAAGGATTTCTTCAAATATCTGAACCTTTCTCTCTATGTTTCCGGATCCAGTTCATAGATTTCAGTATATGCAGCTTCACAATGCCGTAATCAAGAGTTTTCTCAGCAGATAAAGCCGTATAAACTCGTTGTGCCTTGCCTTTAATGACACTCTGTAACATCACTGGACATTTCTACTTCGGCCTGTCTGAAATCAGAGCAACAATTTCAAAATGTTGAAAATATTTCTGTACATCTGTTTCACAAACGGGAGGATCCAATTTAATTTCTTGACTAACAACAAAGTTTTTTCTAGAACCCGAGGACTGATCACCAGCCCAGAATTCCGGCATCACAAGTTAAATTTCTCTCTTTATGTTCCGTTTCTAACCGACTTAGTTCCAAGTTAGCTTCCAATTGTTTCAGCTTTCAATCAGATTCTGTTCTAAGCTTTTCTAATGCTACCTGTTCCAAGTATAACTGATCGTTGCTTTACTTACAGAGAACCTATCTAAAACAGCTGCATGAAAAACACTCTAATCTATATAGTGCTCCGAGATTATGCCGCCATCACCATGCTTCACGGTCAGGACGGTGTCTTTCTGATGCGAAGCGGTGTTTGCCTTATGTGAGACATAGCATTTAGCTGTGTTTCCCATAAGCCAAAATTCTCAA
Organism: Hemitrygon akajei; assembly: GCF_048418815.1. Classification (NCBI taxonomy): domain Eukaryota; kingdom Metazoa; phylum Chordata; class Chondrichthyes; order Myliobatiformes; family Dasyatidae; genus Hemitrygon; species Hemitrygon akajei. Next base: position 918,397 of record NW_027331926.1, on the reverse strand, counting down.
TTTTGTTTCATCAGACCGCAGAAACTTCTTCCAGCTGACTTCCGATTCTCCCACATGCCTTCTGGCTAACTCTAGCTAAAGTTTCATGTGAGTGTTTCTTTCCACAGTGGCTTTCTCTTTGCCATCCCCCATAACACTGCGGCTGCTAAAGCACCAGGATTACAGTTATCGCATGCACAGTCTTTGCCATCTCCAACACTGAAACGTGTATCTTCTCCAGCGTTGTTGTAGGTCTCTTAGTGGCCTCCCTCACTCGTCCCTTTCTTGCACGGTCACTCAGTATTTGAGGGCGGCCTGTTCGGCTTAGACTTACAGCTGTCATATTCTTGCCATTTCTTGATGATTGACTTAAATGTACTCCAACAGTGACGTTGAAAATGTCTTGTACCCATCCCCTGACTTGTGCTTGCCAATAACAATTTCGCAGAACTGGTTGGCGTGTACTTTTGTCTCAGTGGTGTAGTTTTTGCAACGATACTGTCTCACCAGCAGTATCAGTGTGATCACCTTGTTTGGATTATGTGACTTCTAAAACAATTAGCTGCCTCAGTGATGATTAGGTGTGTTATACTTCAGGGGGTGAATACAGATGCAATCAATGGTTCTGCGTTTTCATTTGTATGCAATTTCGATTACTTTGTTTCTGTTTTCACTTTCACACGACGTGTCTTTATATTGTGGATCAGTGTCATAAAAGGCAAATTAAATCCAATCCGATTCAATGTTGAAAAACAACACAACTTTCAAGGAGGATGAACACTTCCCACAGGCACCGAACACTCAGACTTCTGCAAAGCTGAATATGTCAAATACCAGAACGCAGATACATAAAATGAGAGGCGGACAACTTCAGAGAGGGACGTTTTCCACCGGCTGCAGCCAGACATAGGAAGGGGCAGAGGATTGGAGGTGGTGGAAGATCAACTTTGTTAATGCAGATGGGATTATCATGTGATGCCATTTCCTGTGCTTTTGTAATATTTTCCAGTAATTCCATATCTATGCACTTGTTGCGCATGGACTAACCCATATCTGTCAAACTCAAGGCCCGCAGGCCAAATCCGGCCTGCGGTGGAATTATCTTTGGCCCGCGAGATCATATTTAATTACTATTAAAGCTGGCCCCAGTAATCGAAGCGCCTATGGCGTATGATATGGCTAATGCTGAGTTTATTCAGGTACCAGGTTTTCAGGGTTTTTAGTGTTTATCCGGCAGTCTTGCTCGGCAGTCTTCTTCATAAGAAACGGAATTTGTAAAGTGAAACACTTTGTAGTTATAGCAGAAACTGAGACACATGAGAGCAGGCTGAAAAAACGGAGGCAACGAAAGCTGCGTTCGCACGCGTCCGACTGATCCGGCCCGCATGAAGCTGCATTTTGCTCAATCCGGCCCGTGACCTAAAATGAGTTTGACACCCTTGGACTAACCGCAGAAGCCAACATTCATTTCTTCTCAACCATCACCACTGCCAAACTCCCCAATCATCACCTGTTTGCCGTAATCGTTAGTGCCTCTGTTGGGACAGATCCAACTCACTTAGTCGTCCTGAAGACGCCTGGTGCAGAGGCACATAGCGGAATGATTCTCTGAGTGCTGGAGCCGCTTTATTTTAAAGGCTTTTTACTGTTCATCCGTTTGCTCACTCATGGCGCCACAGGACCATCTACTGTCCGCTTGGTGTATCGAAAGCAAGACACTACAAAATTACGTTTTCAATGTTCAAAGTTAATGCATTGTGGGAGTGGGTTTATGCCACCATATACATAAATGAGGATCGTTTTCTTGTGGGCATGCATATTTAATAGAAGAAACGCTATAGATTGAATGAAAGACAGCAGCGAATAAGACGTACAAAAACACACAAAGCAACAATATGCAAAAGATAAACTATGGTCATCAATTATAATAGTAATAACAAGTCAATACGCAATAAATATCGAGAAGGAGATGAAGAGTGATTTTAATCTGCATCCATAGGCTGTGGGAGCAGTTTATTGATCCACCGGGTGAAACTGAGTGAGTTTCGTACCCCGAGTTCAAGAGCGTGATAATCGCGTCCGTAACAACTGTTCTCAAAACTGGTAGTGAGGGACATGGGCACCCCTGGCCCCTCTACATGACGGCAATAGCGAAAAGAGATCTTGTCCTGGGAGCTGGGGCTCCTTCATGCTGAATGTTGTTTTTGAGCGACAGCGCTCAGTGCCGATGCGCTGAATGGTGGTGAGGGCTTAACCCGGAGTGCACTGGGTCATATCCAGTACTTTTGTAGGATTTCCCGTTGTAACTTTGCATCTTCCATGAATAGTTCAGATTTCCTTCAGTGGCGGCAGAACACAAGAGCTAGATATTGACTTCAGGAATGTCGGAGCTCATCCACAAGCTCCTGTTCAGGTGAATGGTACCGAAATCAAGTATGTACATGTGATCATCGCGAGAAGACCCGGGTTGGTCCGTCACATTGACGTCAGAGCAAGATGGCTGACCAAAACTTCTAATCCTTCAGGAGGCTAAATAAGTTCTGCACGGCTCTTTAAATCCTCAGCAACGTTTTACTGATTCATCATAAAAAACATCTTACCCGGATATATTGTCTCCTGGATAATGTACTCCCTGACTGGCAGATTACAGACTGTGCGGCTTCAGAGCCGTGCTTTACACAAGGCGATAAGCGGCACTATGTGCCCTCAGGGAACTATACTGGCTCGCTTCCTCTTTACCCTGTATATCTCGGACTTCCGATACAACACTAGGTTATGTCATCTGCAGAAATGATCTGCTGACTCTGTAATATTGGGGTGTTTAAATGGATGACGGGAGGTCGAATACAGGGCTCTGGTGGAGGACGTTGTCAACTGATGCAAGCTGAACCATCTGCAGCTTGGCATCAGTAAAACAAAGGATGGACTTCAGGATGACGAAGCCCGCACTACTCCCTGTTACTATTGATGGTGGGGACGTGGATGTGGTGAGGACCTACAAGTACCTGGGGGTGACCTGGATGACAGAGTTGAGTGAAGCCCCAGCACAGAGGCTGTGTACAAGAAGGGCCAGAGTTACCTCTAATTCATGACGAGGCTCAGGTCCTTTGGAGTGTCCATTCAATTCTTTGATCATGTTCTAGCAGTCTCTTGTCGCCAGTACAATTCTCCATTCGGTGGTGGGCTGAGGTAATGTCAGCATCATCCGTGATGCTGAACCATCTCCCCTCCACGAACTCTGTCTACATCGTTTAAGCCGTCTAAATAGATGAAGATCCGCTCCCATTACGAACATTCCTCTTTATTCACCTGGATGCTCAAAGGTAGATTCCATCCAGCTGAGGTAAGATCAATGAACAGCCCAGTTGAATTCAAAATCTCCCTTGATATGTTGATACGCCTTACCGCCTGCCTGGAATGCCTCTGGCTGAAGTGAGTTGTTTGTTCTCACTGTATGTCCTGTCTAACGCCATTTCAGCCTCCCGAATGATCTGGAGCTCGTCCAGTTCCCCCTCCAGCTCTTTAACGCGGATTGTTTGAAGCTACAGCTGAACGCAGCTCTCGCATATATCGTCGTCAGGGTAACTAGAGTTCTCTATGCCATCCCAGATTCCGCAACAGAAGCATTCAACTATCCTGCCTGGCATCTCTGTAATCCAATCTGGTCAGATATAAAGAATGGAAGGAAATGAAAAGCTCATAGCCAAGTGTTTCTCTTCTATGTGCCTACTTTGACTAAAGACTCATTGAGCTGACGCCTCGGCGAGCAGAAGCCCGAAGATCACCTGCTTGATGGTCCATTCAGACGATGGATACTGCACTTGCCCCTGCAAACAAACGAGAAAAGCCACCTGGTCTCTGCCCAAAGCTGTTTTTCACCCGCTGTCGCCTTTTAGCCTTTTATGCCCGTGCCGATTGAAGTCCTCTCCTCCTAAATCACCCGAATACCCGATTTGTCGCTTGGCAAAACTCATTTTCTGAAAATCATTATTTTAGAATTAGCTAACTCGATATCATTTTCAAACTACCTATGCAACTATAATTGTAAAGAACTATCTAGTCAATAATTATTTTAAATCTATTTATATCATCATTATTGTTTGTTTCATTTTTTTATTATTATTTTCTGTGTGTACCTTCCATTCTAGACTGGTTGTATATCAGTGTCTAACTGTGTGCCAATAATTTTCAATTGTCTGCCCATTTACAGAAACGGCACATATCCGTGGACAGCCGACTGCTGGGATTATTAGATACACTTCCAATCTGCGAAGATTTGAAAACAAAAAAGGTTCACTGCACCTGTCATACCAATTAAACAAATTATTGGAGTATCCATGGGGATTGACGACGTCACCACGGAGGTGTGGCTACTGGTTGCCTGCACTATTAGTATGTACAGAATTCCTCACACGACAGTTTCGGTGAGAGCCGACAGTCTACGTGATCAGAGATCAGCGGCTGCAGAGAGAGGATACAGAGTCTGGATCGTGAACAGGAATCTGGACTCTCTCAGCAATGGATCATAATCTTCAAAATACATCGCGCAATGCTACGGGAATTCCGAAGAATGTTTTCTGGGCGCTGCAATATTTTGTCAATAACCTGAAGTTGGACTCTGGAGTCAGTATGGCGCTGGGGACATTTCAAGTGGTTTACTACCCTATGCTCGCCATTGTAGCTCTTCCTGGTAAGTGTCTTGTCTCTACCTCATGATTACGTTGAAAAATATAAGTCAGCTTCTCTTCCATACCTGTCTCCGAAAGACTCGCTTATTGCAAGACAGGTCTTTCCAACCGGTATCGCTACAGCAAACATCGGCTGACTGCATTTGATAAGGTACCCCATGCAATTGTTATTGTGAAAGTAAGGAGGTATGTGCTCAAAGGGGACATTGCTATGGGGATATAGACACGTCTTGCCCACAGAAGGAAAACTGTTGTAGACTGTCATTATCTGCATTGAGGTCGTTGAGCAGTGGTGTGCCTCACGGATCTGTCCTGGCACCCCTACTCTTCGTGACTTTAACAAATAACCTGGGCGAGGAATTGGAGCGATGGGTTAGCAACGTTTCTGATTACACAAAGGTTGGAGATGTTGTGGATATTCTGGTGGTCGGCCAGAGGTTACAGCGGGACATTGATAGAATGCAAAACTGCCCTAAGACGAGGCAGATGCAGTTCAACACAGACAAGTGTGACGTCGCTCATTTTGGTAGGTCAAGAATGATAGCAGAATATAGTATTAACGGAATTAATTAAACAAATAAATAAGTAGCTCCGAAGTCTCACCAGTTAAAAGCATGAGGCCACGTGGTCATCAACACTGCCATTAGAGAAAGAGTGCCGAGGGATATTAATATGTTCAGCGAAAGTACCAGCGTCTGGAAGACTGAGTGCAAAGTTGGTAAATGCGAGGTCATCCACTTGGGAAGGACAAATAGAAGAAGAGAATATTATTTAAATAGTAAATGACTGCAGTATGCTGTTGTGCGGAGGCACTTTGGAGTGCTTGTGCTTGAATTAGAAAAGCTTGGTTTGCAGGTGCAACAGCCTAGCAAATGGGATGTTCGTCTTTTTTGCCAGAGGGATTGAATTTCAGAGCGGGGAGGTCATGCTGCAACTGCACAAGGTACTGGTGAGGCGGAATCCGGAGTACTGTGCAGTTCTGGTCTCCCGACTTGAAGATTGATAAACTGTCTGTGTCGGCGGTTCACCAGCTGATTCCAGAGATGCGGTGGTTCGAATATCAGAGGCAAAGGAGTTCAAAGATAAGAGGAAATCTTCTGCGAACATATAAAATTACGGAACGGATAGATATGACTGTGGCAGCAAAGTTGTTTCCACTGGTAGGTTAGACAAATCAACGGGAAATAGCATGTGGATTTAGGACCGTGATGAGGAGGATCTTCTTCCTCAGAGGGCAGTGAATCTGTGGAATTATCTGCTCAAAAGAAACAGTGGAGGCTACCTGAATAAGTATATTTAAGACTGGCTGGCACTGGCTTTTGCATATTAGAAGAATTAAGGGCTATGGGGAAATGATAGGTAGGCGTGATCAGTGGTTGGTAAGTTGCTGGAGATGATCTTGACAGGCAATATTTATGCTAAATTTAGAGAAGATTAATATGATTAGGAGTAGTCAGCATGGCTTTGGCAAGAGCACGTCGTGCCTTACGAGCCTGATTTAATTTTTTTCGGAAGTGACGAAACACAATGATGAAGGAAGAGCAGAAGCAGAACGTACGGATTTCAGTAAATCATTTGATAAGGTACCCCATGCAAGGCGTATTGAGCAAGTAAGGAGGCATGGGATCCAAGGGGACATTGATTTGTGGCTCCAGCACATGGCTTCCCACCGAAGGCAAAGAGTGGTTGTAGACAGGTCATATTCTGCATGGGGGTCGGTAACAAGTTTGTGTGCGTCAGTGATTGATTGTGGAAACCGTACACCTCGTGATTTTGTAAATGTCCTGGATGAGGAAGTGGAGGGATGGATTAGTATATTTGTTGGTGACACAAAGGTTGGAGGTGATGTGGATAGTGTAGAGGGCTGTCAGAGGTTACAGCGGGACATTGATAAGATGCAAAACGGGACAGAAAAGTGGCAGATGGAATTCAACCCAGATCAGTCCAAAGTGGCTTATTTTTGTAGATCAAATATTATTGCAGGTGATAGTATTAATGCTAAGACTGTTCGTAGTATGGAGGATCAGAGGGATCTTGGGGTCCGAGTCCATAGAGCGCTCGAAGCAGCTGCGCAGGTTGACTTTGTAGTTAAGAAGGCACATGGTGTATTCACCGTCATTAATAGTTGAATTCGTTTTCGGAGCCGAGAGGTAATATTGCGGCGATATGGGACCCTGGTTTGACCCTACTTGGAGTACTTTGCTCAGTTCTTGTCGCCTTGGTACAGGAAGGATGTGGAAGCCACAGAAACGGTGCAGAGCAGAGGAGCTTTACAAGGATGTTGCCTGGACTGGGGAACATCCCTTATGAAAACGGGTTGAATGAAGTCGGCCTTTTCTCCTTGGTGCGACGAAGGATGAGGGATGACCTGATAGAGTTCTATCAGATGATGAGAGGTATTAATCGTTTGGATAATCAGCGGGTTTTTCCATGTTCTTAAGATGGTTGCCATAAGAGCACAAAGGTTTAAGGTGCTTGGTAGTACGTACAAAGGAGATGTCATCGGGATTTTTGTAATGCAGAGAGTTGTGAGTATGTTGAATGTGCTGCCTGTCTACGGTGGTGGAGGCGGACACGAGAGGGCCTTTGAAGAGACTTTTGGATAGTTATTTTGAGGTTAGAATAGTAGAGGGCTGCGGGTAAGCCTCGTCATTCCTCAGTTGGGGACATGTTCGGCACAACTTTGTGGGCCGAAGAGCCTGCATTGTGTTGTAGGTTTTCTATGTTTCTGTTTCTAGATCCGCCGTGATCACTTTCATTGCCAGATCATGCCTGCTCGAACAGATGGACTATTCCTGATACTATTGCTAATCTTCTTATGTTTTCATTTTCTCTCGTGTTTACAGCTGAGGGGACCTGAAATTCTATTCCCGTATTACATGGCATATTAATCACTTTATTATTCTCTTAAACCTTCTCGGTCTCAATTCCCGTTTCTGACGGCAAAGATCAGAATACATTCCAACTATTCATTAATATCCCTGATTAGCCCACAGGACACGGCAGCTGAATTTAGCCATTCGAGAACCGAGCCTTCTCCATCATTGCTGTTTTATCATCCCTCTGAATCACATTCTGTCGACCACTCCCCGTATCCACTGACACCCCGACGAATCAAAACCCTATCACTCTCCGCTGAAAAAGTTTCCAATGAACCGTCCCCCGTAGCCGTCTGCGGCGAAAAATTCCACACATTCGCCAGTATTTGTGTAAGGAAAGTTGGATCATCTCTGATCCAAAAGGATGTCGTTCTATTGTGAAATATCGTCTTCAAATGCAGACTCCCCAACTACAGAAGCTACTTCTCTAAGTCCACGATAGTTCGGCCTTTCAATATTCGACATGTTTCAGTGAGATTCCCCTTATTCTACTGAACTTCAGCAAGCACGTTATATACACTACCGATTTAGTAATAGCTCCCGATAATCTCCTCAGCAGAAATATTAATTCCATATTCACCTCTGCTCTCGGACGTGCTGTCCATAAAATAATACACTGTTTCCATCAAAATGAGTGTTAATGCTCTTCATTTCTCTCCGCACAGTGAACGTGGTGACATTAGTTATCCTGTCGCGGGGAAAGTGCGGTCTCTCCAAAGGCGTCACAAGGTACCTGGTTGCCATGGTAGCAGCGGATCAGCTCGTCGTTGTCTTTGATCTGGTTTTGAGCAAGATTCTGGTGGCTTACATTCCAGAAGAGATTTTCCGTTGGTCGCATCGTGTTCCCGTGTGTAATATCCACGCCGTCGTGCTGTACGCCGCCACGGACTGTTCTGTCTGGTTCACGGTCACTTTCACCTTTGATCGATTTGTCGCCATTTGTTTTCAGAAGCTGAAACGAAAATACTGCACCGGGAGAGCGGCAGCTCTGGTTCTGGGGTCAGTGACTGTCCTGAGCTGCGTAAAGAACATTTTCTGGTACTTTTTGCTCAAAGGGTCATATTCGGTATTAAGTACGTCCCTGTTGTGTTCTAGCAGTTACCGTATATTATCCCCACCTCAGCTGGCAAAATTTCTGGTGATTCATTTCGTCTTCACCCCAATATTACCCTTTATCCTGATTCTGCTGTTAAACATTTTAACCATCAGACACGTCTTCGTGGCCAGCCGAGCCCAGAGGAGACTCCGTGGTTCTCGCGATGGAGAAAAGCCCGTCGACCCCGAGATGAAGAACCGCAGGCAATCCCTCCTGTTACTGCTGGCGATGTCGGGGAATTTCATCCTGCTGTGGGCGCTGCTGACGGTGTATTCCGTATGGGAGATCCTCAGTCTTTCCGTTTTACTGATACCCCCGTATTATCTGCGGGAGCTGGGCTACATAATGCAACCTCTGAGCTGCTGCACCAACACGTCCCTTTACGCCGTGGTCCAGGCCAGGTTCAGGGCTCAGCTGAAGGAGACGTTGAAATCACCCTTCCGACTAATGTCAAAGTTCATATGGCGTTGTCAGGAGAGTATTAATCCTCATTGACGCTTCTCCCATACCGCCGTAAATATCCCTGTTCGTCAGTGGCATCTGCGGTTTCATTGGCGCTGTGGACGTCCCTGAATAGCTCCCGCCCTCCACCCCACTGTGCAGCCACAGGATCCCCAGTCTGCCTCTACTTTGCTCCTTCCTGTTTACTTTCATCACGGGTTCCTTGTAATGTCTCCCTCAGTACCACCAATTGTGTGATTTTACCATTATTTGCATGTGAAGCTTTGACATCACTATCGCATTACAACCGGTGTGCCCTGTCGGTATTCCGTGCGGCATACGGCACACGGCATTCCCATCGGTAATGCCTGCTCAGGTACGCTCGATGTAGCTTCATCTCTTTCCTCTGGAGAGGGCTATCGGCTGCAAGAGCCTTTGCCTTTGAAACGTTGAGGAAGACTGGTTATCGTGAACAGACTGTAAGTCTCCGCTTTTAACGGAGTCCTTTGCAGGTCTGTCTACCTCCTCGAGAATAATTTAATAACTAGCACTTGTAAAGCGGAACGTCCAATCGTGCATCGCTAGCAGCAATCCCCATCGCAAAATTTGTGGAACTAAAGAGATTCATGGACATTTCTGTAGTAGTGGTACTTCCTTTCGAATTGGTTTGAGTACTTCCGGTATGTGGGGAAGTTGATTGCTGAAGAAAGGGCACATGATGTCTATTTATTTATTGATTCCCTCGTAGCTTGGCCTTTCTCGTTCTCCGGTTGATTATCCGCCGTTCTACTCATTTCCCGCCGCTGTCTGTGAAGCGTGACCGCCTGGGTGTCCTCGGCGTAGTCCCGATTCCTTCCACAGACCAAACACCTAGGGCCGGACGTTGGGATTAGACTGGAAGTAAGACTTTTGAGAAGGACTGGTCCCGGTAGGGTGAGACATGAGACTGAGTTGCATTGGATAGCACGGCTTCAATTAGAGTACAGAGGGCAGTGGTGGAGGGCAACCATTCTGAATGGGACAATTGTTGGGAATGTTCCGGCGTTTGACTTGGATGATAATGGGCTTGACTCATAAGTACTCTTGCAGACGACACAAACGTGTTGGAGTTCTCCGTGTTGAGGGAGCTTGGTAAAAGTCCAGTTGGAAATGCGGCCGGAGAAATGAAAACTGTGTCATACTAATACGACAGTTCAGTATCGAACGTTAGAGAAACAAAAGAATAGGAAATATTTTTTAAAATATAGAGGAAATGGAGAGAACAAAAGATGGTTTATGCTGAGGTATTATAAAAATGTTCTGCTTGGTCGAAGCACCTGTTCGTGGACATGTAATTCAGTAACTGTGTTGTTTGATTCACTCATCTGCAAACATAAAAGCGTAGATTTGTATGCCGCCAGCAGGTGACAGATTATAATGCAGAGATTTTATGTTGGAACCCAGAAATCGCAATTTAATCACAACGCATAAAGAACATTCCATGCTTAATGTAATAGGCTGATTAATATCCTTGCAGATGACACAAAAAAACAGTTGTTTAAAAACGTACACAAAGTGCCGGGCAATTTTCGTGCGGTAGTTTGAAATTCACTCTAAAGGGCAAGCCTTTTACAAAGGGAGTAGTGGGCAGATGGAATGCACTTCCTGGTGTGTTGTCGAGGTACAAGGATAAGTGGCCTTTCAAAGAAGCCGAGACAGATTTGTGCCTAGGAGGAAAATGGAAGGATATGTTCATTTTTCAAGCAGAAAAGATCAGTTAGCCATTATATAAACATAGAAAATCTGCAACACAATACAGAAAATTCGGACGTCAATGCTGTGCCGAATATTTTAGTGCATCATAAATTACCTCGTGTTACCGATTGACCTCTATTTTTTTAAGTTCCGCATCCCTATCCAGGAGACTCTTAAAATCCCTTATCGTATCCGCGATCACCACCGACAACGTCAGCCCTTTCCACGCACTCACCAATCATCGCGTGAAAAAAAAAACATAACATGACTTCTCACTACACCTCCTTCCAGCCGTTTAAAGCTGTGCCCTATGGCTGGGATATAGCCTCTGATTATCCAAATGATGAATGCGTCTCATCATCTTATACAGCTGTATAAGTTCACCACTCATCTAGTTTAACCTCATTTAATATCTTGCGACAGTTACATTAATTTCTGGGGTCTATTCTTCCTGAAGATTTTTTATCTATTTCTGAGAAAGTCAAATCACCCTGTCTGCCAACAACCATCGTTCTGCTGTCAAATCCCATTCCGTTATTTGGCCTGAAAATAACTGAATCTACCGGGGTAACAGGTGTATGGGGTATACTGGCCTCGCGACGGCAGCTGCAATACAGAAGACAGATTTCAACTGGAAAAATGTGTGTCTCAAGGGTAATGTATGTTAGTCATGGGATTTTTCCACAGGCAGCTCGATTGGGTTTGGCTTGTTTTTTTGCAGCTTGTCCTAAAGCCGACTGATGGATGATCTACACTGGATTGTGTTCAATAAAATGAATCGGAAATGATTATGGAGTTTAAGGTACACGAACCTTTAGAATGCAGTAATCAAAATATAGTTGAGTTCAATTTGAAATATGATACGAAAAAATACAGTCCGACGCAGCAATATTTCAGTCGAATAAGGAGAATTAGAGCGGAATCAGAAAGGCCTGGGAATAAATAAACAAACAAATAAATAGATAGATAGATAGATAGATAGATAGATAGATAGATAGATAGATAGATAGATAGAAAGATAGATAGAAAGATAGATAGATAGATAGATAGATAGATAGATAGATAGATAGATAGATAGATAGATAGATAGATAGATAGATAGATAGATAGATAGATAGATAGATAGATAGATAGATAGATAGATAGATAGATAGCGCGGCCGACGACATACGGGCTTGTTAAATTATAAACGTCGAAGGTAGGTTGTTTGCCAGGTTCCAAACATACAAGGGCCATGTTTGAGCTCAGAGAGGAAACGCTGCAGGATCGGGACTGGAATTGGATGTGAAAGGCAAGTTTATGAATGGGATGAGGAGGACGGCGGTAAGTTGGAGACAGGAGAGGGAGATAAAAGCATAAGGGAAAAAAAAAGATGAAGCAAGGGTGACATTGTAAATCAAGAGAGTAGAAGGGGGTGGGAGGAGGAATCAGGTACATCAGGTAAAGTCGCTGTTTGTAACAAGTTTGTATCTTCCCGCAGTCCACTGAAATCTTAGACCAGGGGACACGAGTATAATGTTGCTAAAGGCGAGGTCCTCTACTTGGGATGGACAAATGGAAGAACAGAATGTTATTAAGTGGTAAACGATTGCATTATGTTGCCGTGTGGAGCGACTTAAGAGTGTTTGTTCTTTAGTCACAAATGATTAGTTTGCAACAGCAGCAGGCTAACAAGAAGGGAAATGGGATATTGGCCTTCATTGATACAGGGGTGAATTTAAGAGATAGTAGATTATGCTGCAACTGCACAAGACACTGGTGATGCGGCAGCTGACGTACTGCGTGCTTGTCTGGTCTCCTGACTTGAGGAGGGAGTTACTGGTGTTGTACGCGTTTCACCATTTTGATTCCAGAGATGAGGTGGCGAGACTGTGAGGAGAGTCTGAGTCGCGGGGGACGGTACACACTGGAATTCAGGAGGATCAGAGACGATCTTTTGGCAACACATAAAATTTCGAAAGGGACAGATGAGACAAGGGCAGGAAGTTGCTTCCAGTGGAAGCTGAGACTAGAACTAGAGGATATACGCTGAAGCTTCCGAAGAGTGAATTCAGGACGAAGATGATAAGGAACTGCTTTTACCAGAGGGTAGAGCAAGTGTGCAATTCTCTGCCCAGAGAATAAGTGGATATATTTTTTCGAAGTGGTGGTATTAAAGGATTTGCTGGAAAAGGCAGGTGGATGGAGGTATGTCCAGAGTCAAGTCAGCCATGATCATCTTCAATGGCGGAGCATGCCAGTCCGAACAGATGGACTATTCTAGCTCCTTCTTCTTCGGTTCTTCTGCTCTAATGTTCTCTCGTGTTAACAGTTGTGTGAAGTTGATCTCTGTAAACAGTGACGCTTGGCACATTCATCAGTTCATTATCGCATCCCGTTTTCAGCTCCTTCTTCTGACGTCAAAGGTCAGAATACATTCCAGCCATCGATTGATATCACTGCTTAGCCCGTAAGGCTCGGGAGCTGATCTCGGCCATTCGAGCACCAAGCCTTCTCCGCCATTCCATCATAGCTGATTTATTATCACTCTCAACTAGATTCTGGTGCCCACTCCCCATGTCAATTGACGCCCCGACGAATCAAGAGCATATCACTCTTTGCAGCAATGGTTCCAATAGCAGTCTGTCGCATGTAATTCCACAAATTGACTGGACTCGGTCGAAAGAAAGTTCTACCCAACTCTATTCAGAAGTGAAGTCTTTCTATCGTGAAGCCTCGTCTTCTATTTGTCGATTCCCCCACTACAGAAGCTACGTTCTCCATGTCCACGATATCTCTGCCGTTTCAATATTAGAAAGGTTTCAATGTGATACCTATCCTTCTCCTGAACCACAAGCACATTATTATCACTAACGACAATAATGGTTCGCTGTAATCTCCTCAGCAGATGCATTAATTCCAAGTTCATCTCTGCACGCGGATGTCCAGTCGATTAAAATAATTGCTTTCAGAGAATGTTTCAATCCAAGTATATGTTAGTGGTCTTTACTTCCCTCCGCACAGTGAACATGGTGACAATCGTCATCCTGTCGCGGGAAAAGTGCGGTCTCTCCAAAGGTGTCACAAGGTACCTGGTTGCCATGGTAGCAGCGGATCAGCTCGTCGTTCTCTTCGATCTGCTATTGAGCAAGATACCAGGGACCCACATGCAATTTGAGGTTTTCGTCTGGTCGTTACGTGTTCCCGTGTGTAACATCCAGACCGTCCTGCTCTACGCCGCCACGGACTGTTCTGTCTGGTTCACCGTCACTTTCACCTTTGATCGATTTGTGGCCATTTGTTTTCAGAAGTTGAAACGAAAATACTGCACCGGTGGAGCGGCGGCTCTGGTTCTGGAGGACAATGACTGCTGAGATGCGTAAAGAACATATTCTGGTACTTTTTGCTCGATGGGACATATTCGATGTTAACGTTGTCCGTGCTCTGTATGCGTTCTTTTTGTTTTTCCCTATCTCAGGAGGCAGCGTTTCTGCTGATTCATTCCTTCCTCACCCCAGTATTTCCATTTATTTTGATTCTCTTGTTAAACACTTTAACCATCAGGCACGTCTTAGTGGCCAGCCGAGCCCGGAGGAGACTCCATGTTTCTCGCGATGGCGAGACGCCCGCCGATCCAGAGATGAAGAACCGCAGGCAAACGCTCCTGTTACTGCTGGTGATGTCGGGGAATTTCATCCTGCTGTGGGCGCTGCTGACGGTGTTTTCCGTAATGGGAGATCGTGGATTTTTATGTTGACCATTCTCCTCCGTATAGTCCGCGTGAACTGGGTTACATGCTTCAACTCCTGAGCTGCTGCACCAACACGGCTCTTTACGCCGTGGCCCAAATCAGGTTCAGGCTACAGTTCAAGGAGACGGTGAAATCCCACTTCCGTCTAATGGCAAAGTTATCCCGGCGTTATCAGGAGAGCATTAATCTGAAGTGACGCCCCAAAATCTCCAATTTCGTCAGTAGCATGTGCAGTTCCATTGGGCTGTGGACGTCCCTGAGTAGCTCCCGCTCTCCGCCCCTCCATGCACCAACATGATAAGGAGTATCCCCAGTCTGCCTCCACTCTGCTCCTTCCAGTTTACTTTCTTCGCTGTTTCCCTGTAATGTCTCCTTAACTTCACAATGGCGATTCTACACTTAATTGCATACGATGCCTTGACATCACCATCGCAATACGATCTTGGTGCCCTGCCGGTATACCGTGCGGCCCTAATGCTTGCTCAGGTTCGCCCGATGTAGCTCGGTCTCTTTCCTCTGGCGAGGGCTATTGGTTCCAGGAGCCCCAGCCTTCGAGCCCTTCAGGAAGACTGGTTACCCTGAACAGACTCAAGTCTCCGCTTGCAGCGGAGTTCTTTGGAGATCTGTCGTGCGTCCCAAGCAGCAATCCTCATCGCAAAGCCTCTGGGAAATTAAAGAAATTCTTGGACACTTTCTGTAGTTGCGGTCCTACCTGTCTAATTGGATTGAGTACTTTCGGTATGTGGGGAAGGTGATTGCGGAGGAAATGGCACATGATTTCTATTTATTGATTGATTCCCTCTTAGCTTGGCCTCTCTCCTCCGGTTGATTATCTGCCGTTCTACTCATTTCCCGCCGCTCTCTGAACAGCGTGACCGCCGGGTGTCATCGGCGTACTCCTGATTCCTCCCACAAACCAAACACCTATGTGTTCACATGTATATTGGTCATTGTAAATTGTCCCATTAGTAGGGACAGTCGAACCGTGAAGACAGTTGGGATTAGACTGGAAGTAAGACTTTTGAGAAGGACTCGTTCCGGTGGGATGAGCATGAGGCTGAGTTGCATTGGATAACATTGCTCTAAGTAGAGTCCAGTGGGAAGTGCTGGAGGGCAGAAATTCTATTTGACACAATTGTTGGAAATGTTCTGGCGTTTGACATGGATGAAAGTCGGCGTGAATCATAAATTCTCTTGCAGACGACACAAAGGTGATGGAATTGTCGATGTTGAGGGAGCTTGGTAAAAGTCCAGTTAGAAATGTGGCAGGAAAATGACAACTTTGTCATAGCAATACGACAGTTCGGTCTCGAACGATAGAGAAATTCGAGAATAAGAAAATTTTAAAGAATATAGAGAAAATGGAGAGAGCAAAAGATGGTTTATGCTGAGGTATTAGAAGACTGTTCAGCTTGGTCGTGTTACGCACCTGCAACACTGGAAAATATCTCTAACCTGCACGCAACCCTGGGGAACGTACCTCCTACGTGCACACAACATTGTAAAAGTTTCAGCAGTAATAGAACACACCCGGAGTCTGGTTCTGCTGTTAACAATCACTATTTTATTAGTAACTACGTAATATAGTAACTTAAACCCGGTAAGCTAAGGGTTATGCATATATAGTTGTGTAAAAAATAAAGTTACCAAACCCATTCAAGCTCAGCTGGCAGGAGTTACATTCTTACTATGGTATGTAAGAAATTTCTGTTCAACCGAAATGTACAGAATTTGAAGTGAAAGACGGATGTTTTTAATCCAAACAAGAAGGTGCCGTCGATCTTCCCGTTGTCCTCTGAATCCTGACACGAAACATCACTAAAAGAAGCTTAACACAAGAGGGGACATCGTCAAGTGAACCACCACACAGGCAATAGTCGACACATCGGTTGATTCAACAAGGTTACCCCAAACACGCAATCTGATAACTACTTATCCAGTTCCACTATATACGAAATAACAGTGATTTGCCACAGGGCGACAATGCTTCAGTGAAGTACAACACGCAGACAAAGGGTGAACACACACGTGGTACTCACAGAAGAGTTCCCCTCACCAAGACAGACAGACAGACAGACAGACATACTTTATTGATCCCGAAAAAAATGGGGTTTCGCTTCCACTCCTGTGGATTAACAAAGGGACAATCGGCCTTTCGTAGCCGAATGGAAACAAACTCACCCTCACGGGCTACTTACAGAGTGTGTCCAAACAGTGATCTCCTTGTCACTAGGTTTCTTCAGTTTCAAATCCATCTCTCCTCTCTTCCTTTCCTGCAAACTTGCTCAAGTTGCAGAAAACTTGTGGGAGTCATTTATCAATACAGAGGATCGATCTCAACTCACCCCGTTTGGGCTACTGAAAGTTTAAACCATGGACAGACTTTCATTGAGCGAATCCATCTTGCCTCTAACTGTGTCTGTCTCTGTGTACTTGCATATTTAAAACATGTTGCAGTGAAACCAGAACATAATTTTACATCACATAACTTCACCTCTCACTCCCCCCCGCTCTCTCCCTCCTTCTCTCTCTCTCTCTCTCTCTCTCTCTCTCTCTCTCTCTCTCTCTCTCTCCTCTCTCTCTCTCCTCTCTCTCTCTCCTCTCTCTCTCTCTCTCTCTCTCTCTCTCTCTCTCTCTCTCTCTCTCTCTCTCGGTTTAGACACGGTTCTAGAAGGCACAGATTCCATCACATACACCTAGGATTCCATCTCAAAGTTATGATTCATAAATATAATCTCTTTAATCATATGCTGTCTGTTATTTCATGGCACTATTTATTTAACAGGGTTGCAAATTACACAGCAGCAAAACCATCCGGGATTTGGTTTGGAATCGAGCCATCTCAATCTCAGTAGTTTTGGGGGGACCGGAGAGTACTTTGCCTGGACTTAGGCAGCCAAAGAAACCGTGTGGCGGTATCAGTATATATACGTTTCTATATACCACGAGATGCATTCTCTTGCTAGGAAACTAAATAAATCCGTAATAGAAAAATAACCACGATAGAATCGACGAAAGACAGCATCCACAGTCGTTCAAACGGTCAGAGTAAGAAGATCAGTCTCGTCTGAGCTCTCTCCTTAACAAGACGCCTTCGGGAAGGGCGCTCACTGGAAGTTTTTCTTGATATCATGACTGATGTATTGTCCTTCTTAACCCCAGTGTCTTGCTTTCTCCCCGGAACATTTGAAAACCTTTGCCATTGACAACCTTGCTGTCTCCGCTTTAAACAAAAGGTCATGCGGACTGATTTCAATCTATTTCACCACGTGGATATATTCTACGTAACAGTATCGTGCACAATCTAGGTTTGTTTTAGAAGAGGTTGAAAGACATCCCAGAACCATCCTCAATGGTGAGCTGAAAGATGAACCGATACTTGTCCCAGCTGACATTCCATCAACCTCACCCTCACATCCATTTACCAGCAGCCCTCCCAAGCTGAGTGAGGTGAATGAGGCAGTGAAGATGGCAAGGTCGGTATCAGCGCCAGTCCCTAACGGTGTTCCATATTGCGTATACTAATAAGCCCCGGATGTTCTGAAGTTTCTCTGGAGAAACATGAGGGCTGCGTGGGATTAGCAAGCGATCCCCAAAGCCTGGGGAAGAGCGGGTGGAATTCTGATCCGAAAAGAAAAGTATTCGTCCACCATACAACAGTTGCGCTAATAAACATTCTGAACGTAGAAGGCGAGATCTTTTTCAGCATTTTGGCGCAAGGATTACAAAGTATCTGAAACAAACAAATTTCATTGATACGTCAATCCAAAAGGCTGGCATAGCAGGCTTCTCGGGACACCTTGAACATACCAGCGTCATGTGGCATCAAATCCAGATGGCTAATAAAGAAGGAAAGGATCTGACATGTCTTGTTCCTCAACCGGGCCAACGCATGTGGAGCAGTTCCTCATTCCCTACTGTGGACTGCTTTTGAATTCTTTCAGATGCCTGCAATAATAGCAAATCTGGTAAAACACTGCTTCTGGGAATTGCAGGTTTGTCTCACAACACCAGAATTCACCACAGCTTGGCAACCAGTGGAAGTAGGCAGCATGGCGGGGTGCACCATCTCCCCACTGACCTTCACTGAAGTACTCGAGCTCATTATCAGAGCATCAAAATGGGATACAGGAGGAAAACGACTACAGTTTGTTAAAGGGTTACCACCGATATGAACCTATAATGACGATATAACAATACTGACGAAACTGTCCCCTGGAAAAGCTTCCTCAAAACATCACATGTGCAAGGATGAAGATCAAGCCAAGCAAGTGAGAAGCATCTCCATTCTCAAAGGTCAGACACCGCTAAACTCCCACTTCCCTTCTGAGTCACAGATTCAATCTAAGTGCCTGAGACCCGAACACTGTGACTGAACGCTGTCAGGTGATTCTCCCGCTCCTCCCCCCACCAAACTCCGCGACGGAATCGAAAACGTTGAAGGAGATCGTCTCATGGGAACTCTTCCCTGGCTCCTTCAGCTATTTCTCCTTCCTGGCTGTCAAACTGTCTCCTCTGCCTTGTGCCCTGGGTGTAACTCCCTCTCTGTATGTCTTGTCTATCATTACTTCAGCCTCCCGAATGATCTGGAGCTCGTCCAGTTCAGCCTTTACCTCCTTAACGCGGATTGTCAGAAGCTGAGCTGAACGCAGCTCTCACCTTCTCTGTGCCTTCCCTGATACCGCAATGGGAGCATTCAACTATCCTGCCTGCCTCCGTTCTTATCTTATCTGATCGGATATAAAGAAGGGAAAGGAAAAAAGTTCTTGGCCAAGTGCTTTTCTTTTCTTTGCCTACTTTGACTGAAGCCTCCCTGAGCTGACGCCTCGGCGAGCAGAAGCCTGAAGATCACCTGCTTGACTGTCCATTCAGACGATGGCTACTGCAGTTCACCCTTCCTTCCTCCTGCTGATCAAACGGAAACACCGCCTGGACCCTTATTAAAGCTCTATTTCACTGCAAGGTTCCTCTGTCGCTTTTTATACCCGTGCTGAGTGAAGTCCTCTCCTCCGAGATCACCCGATGTCCAGATTGGCCGCTGGTTCTACGCTCTCTTATGGAAAATCATTATTTTTCAAATATCGAACTCGACATCATTGTCAATCTACCTGTGCAACTGTAATTTCTAAGAACTATCAATGCAATAATCATGTTTAATCTGTTTATATCATGTTATTGTTTGTTTGTTTGTTTTTATTTGCTCCGTGTACCTTATAATGCTATAATGGGTGACATCAATCTACATATAGATTGGGTGAACCAAATTGGTAAGTGTGCTGAAGAAGAGGATTTCTTGGAATGTATGCGGGATGGTTTTCTGAACCAACATGTCGATGAACCAACTAGAGAGCAGGCCATTCTAGATTGGGTATTGCGCAAAGAGGAAGGGTTAGTTAGCAATCTTGTCGTGCGAGGCCCCTTGGGTAGGAGTGACCATAATATGGTGGAATTCTTCATTAAGTTGGAGAGTGACATAGTTAATTCAGAAACAAAGGTTCTGAACATAAAGAAGGATAACTTTGAAGGTATGAGACGTGAATTAGCTAAGATAGACAGGCAAATTATACGTAAAGGGTTGACGGTGGATATGCAATGGCAAGCATTTAAAGATCGCATGGATAAACTACAACAATTGTTCATCACAGTTTGGCAAAAGATTAAACCAGGGAAGGTAGTGAACCCGTGGCTGACAAAGGAAATATGGGATAGTATCAAGTCCAAAGAAGAAACAAATAAATTAGCAAAAAAAAGCGTCACACCTGAGGACTGGGATAAATTCAGAGACCAGCAGAGGAGGACAAAGGGCTTAATTATGAAATGGTAAAAAAGATTATGAGAGAAAGCTGGCAGGGAACATAAAAGCTGACTGTAAAAGCTTTCATAGATACGTGAAAAGAAAAAGGTTGGTCAGGACAAATGTAGGTCCTTTACAGTCATAAACAGGTGAATTGATCATAGGGAACAAAGACACGGCATACCAATTAAATAACTGCATTGGTTCTGTCTTCATTAAGGAGGACATAAATAATCTTCCGGAAAAAGTAAGGGACCGAGGGTCTAGTGAGATTGAGGAACTGAGAGAAATACATGTTAGTAGTGAAGTGGTGTTGGGTAAATTGAAGGGATTAAAGGAAGATAAATCCCCAGGGCCAGATGGTCTGCATCCCAGAGTGCTTAAGGAAGTAGCCAAAGAAATAGTGGATGCATTAGTGATATTTTTTCAAAACTCCTTAGATTCTGGTTTAGATCATGAGGATTGGAGGGTGCCAGATATAACCCCACATTTTAAAAAAGGAGGGAGAGAGAAAACGAGGAATTATAGACCAGTCAGTCTGACATCGGTGGTGGGGAAAACGCTAGAGTCGATAATCAAAGATGGGATAACAGCACATTTGGAAAGAGGTGAAATCATCGGACAAAGTCAGTATGCATTTGTGAAAGGAAAATCATGTCTGACGAATCTTATAAAATTTTTTGAAGATGTAACTAGTAGAGTGGATAGGGGAGAGCCAGTAGATGTAGTATATTTCGATTTTCAAAAGGCTTTTGACAAGGTCCCACACAGGAGATTAGTGTGCAAACTTAAATCACACGTTATTGGATGTATGGTATTGATGTGAATAGAGAATTGGTTGCAGACAGGAAGCAAAGAGTGGGAGTAAACGGGAGCTTTTCAGAATGGCAGGCAGTGACAAGTGGGGTAACGCAAGGCTCAGTGCTAAGACCCCAGTTGTTTACAATATATATTAATGATTTAGACGAGGGAATTAAATGCAGTTTAAGTCTGCGGATGACACGAAGCTGGGCGGCGGTGTTAGCTGTGAGGAGGATGCTAACAGGATGAAGTGTGATTTGGATAGGTTAGGTGAGTGGGCAAATTCAGGGCAGATGCAATTTAATGTGGATAAATGTGAGGTTATCCACTTTGGTTGCAAGAACAGGAAAGCAGATTATTATCTGAACGGTGGCCGATTAGGAAAAGGGGACTTGCAACGAGACCTGGGTGCCATTGTACACCAGTCATTGAAGGTGGACATGCAGGTACAGCAGGCGGTGAAAAAGGCAAATGGTATGTTGGCATTCATAGCTAAAGGATTTGAGTACAGGAGCTGGGAGGTTCTACTGCAGTTGTACAAGGCCTTGGTGAGACCGCACCTAAAATATTGTGTGCAGTTTTGGTCCCCTAATCTGAGGAAAGACATTCTTTCCATAGATGGAGTACAGGGACGGTTCAACAGATTTATTTCTGGGATGGCAGGACTTTCATATGAAGAAAGTCTTGGTCGACTCGGCTTATACTCTCTGGAATTTACTGAAACGTATAAAATTCTAAAGGTATTGGACAGGCTAGATGAAGGAAGATTGTTTCCGATGTTGGGGCTGTCCAGAACGAGGGGTCACAGTTTAAGGATAAAGGGGAAGCCTTTTAGGACTGACATGAGGAAAAAACTTCTTCAGACAGAGAGTGGTGAATATGTGGAATTCTCTGCCACAGGATACAGGCCGGTTCATTGGTTATATTTCAGAGGAAGTTAGATATGGCCCTTGTGGCTAAAGGGCTCAGGGGCAATGGAGAGAAAGCAGGTATAGGGTTCTGAGTTGGATGATCAGCCATGATCATACTGAATGGCGGTGCAGCATCGAAGGGCCGAATGCACCTATTTTCTATGTTTCTATGTTTCCTTTCCAGATTGGTTATATATCAATGTCCAGCTGTCTGTCAATAAGTTTCTCAATTTTGTGCCAAGTTACAGACACGACACGCATCCGTGGAGAGCAGATTTCTGGGATTATTAGGTACACGACAAATCTGTTTTTGAATCGCTTATCTGACTGTCTGCAAATAAAGGGTTAACTGCACCTGTCATTCCGTAGAACCTAATTAAGCGAGAGTCCATGGTGATTGTCGACGTCACCGCGGGGGTGTGGCTGCTGCCTAACTGTTCTATTGATATGTCCCCCTCTCAACGCCAGTCTGAGTCAGAGACGCCAGTCTACGCTATCAGAGACAAGCGGGCTCCAGGTAGAGAGAGGACAGAGGCTGGATCGGGAACAGGATCTGGAGTCTTCCCGCAATGGATCAGCAAAATACATCACGTAACGCTGCGGCATCTTTAAGGAATATTGACCTGGCGTATCCATATCTGGATAAAAATCCTAAAGGAATACCATTGGATTTTCGAATCTATCAGGCGCTTAGGACCGTCAAAATGATTTATTATCCTATACTCGCCATTGTAGCTGTCCCTGGTAAGAGTCTCGTCTCTTCCTCGTGAATAGCGTTGAAAAATATAAGTAAGCTTCTCTTTCATACCTGTTCTCTAACGACGCGCTAATTGCATGGCAGGAATCTCAAACCGGTACCGCTTCAGCAACACTGGCTGAGTGAATTACGGAAGTTCTCTCTCCAGCTTTGGGGCTGTCAGCGTCCCGGTTACATTTCTGTCTGGCAAACGTTATCTGTGTCTCTTTTCCTGTCAAACACTGCCACCAAGTGGCCTCTCATGCACCTTCACTCACGGAGAAGCAAGTTCGAGCGCATACAACCTCTCCGCACAGTGCGCACCCTCCAATCCGGCCAGTATTCAGGTAAATTACATCTGCATCCTCTGTGAAACATACACATGCTTCCGGTATTTTATGCTGGTTTGCAGCAGCAACAGCAGCAGCAGGCTAACAAGAAGGCAAATGGGATATTGGCCGTCATTGCCAGATGCGGGAATTTAAGAACAGGTTGCACAAGGTACTGGTGAGGCAGCAGCTGGAGTACTGCGTCCGGGACTCGTCTCCGGAATTGAGAAGCAATTTACTGGCGTTGTAGTCGTTTCCGCATTTTGATTCCAGACATGAGGTGGCGAGACTATAAGGAAAGTTTGAGTCGCCTCTGACTGCACACAGTGGAATTCAGAAGGATCAGAAACGATCTTTTTAGCAACATGTAAAAATACTAAAGGGATAGATAAGACAAGGACAGGAAGGTCGTTTCCAAGGGTAGGTGAGACTAGATCTAGTGAACATAGACTGCAGTTTCTGGGGAGTGAATTTCGTACGGAGATGAATTCGCACATTCGGCTACTAATTCTTCTGCTCTAATGTTCTCTCGTGTTTACAGATGAAGGAAGTTGAATTTCTATTGCCGTGATACTTGGCACTTAATCACTTATCCTACTCCTGACGCCAAAGATCAGAATACATTCCAGCCATCCATTGATATCACTGCGTAGCCCATAGGGCTCGGGAGTTGAATTCGGACATTCGAGCACCGAGGCCTCTCCGCCATTCCAACACAGCTGATTTATTGCCCCTCTCAACCACCTTCTGGCGGCCATTCTCCATATCCATTGACGTCCCGACGAATCAGGGGTATATCACTCCCTGCTACAAAATTTGGCAGCGAACTGACTCCCATAGAGGTCTGTGCCGAGAAAGTCCACATATTCAGCAGATTCTGTCTAAACAAATTTCCATCTACCTCTGTTCTAAAGTGATGTCGTTCTATTGGGAATATTCATCCTCCAGTTGAAGACTCCACATCTACAGAAGCTATCGTCTCCATGTCCATGAAATCCGACCTTGCAAAATTCGATAGGTTTCAATGAGATTCCACTCATTGCTCTGAACTTCCTCACTACCCATTTAATAATAGCTCTCCATAATCTCCTTAGTAGAAGCATTGCTTCAATGTCCACCTCCGTTGTCGGAAATGCAATCGATTAAAATAGTTGATTTCAGAGAATCTTTCCATCCAAGTCTGTGTTAATGGTTTTATTTCCCTCCGCACAGTGAACGTGGTGACAATCGTCATCCTGTCGCGGGGAAAGTGCGGTCTCTCCAAAGGCGTCACAAGGTACCTGGTTGCCATGGTAACAGCGGATCTACTGGTCGTTCTTTTCGATCTGGTATTGAACAAGATTCCGTTGAGTTACATGCCAGTGGAGGTTTTCCTCTGGTTGGATCGTGTTCCCGTGTGTAATATCCACGCAGTCATGCTCTACACCGTCACGGACTGTTCTGTCTGGTTCACCGTCACTTTCACCTTTGATCGATTTGTCGCCATTTGTTTTCAGAAGCTGAAACGAAAGTACTGCACCGGGAGAGCGGTGGCTCTGATTCTGGGGACAGTGACTGTGCTGAGCTGCATAAAGAACATTTCCTGGTACTTTTTGCTCGATGGGTCATATTCCATGTCACTTTGGTTCATGCTCTGTTTACGTTCATTCCGTTTACTCCTATCTCTGGAGACAACATTTCTGCTGATTCATTCCTTCCTCACCCCAATATTCCCCTTTCTCTTGATTCTCCTGTTAAACAGTTTAACTATCAGACACGTCTTAGTGGCCAGCCGAGCCCGGAGGAGACTCCGTGGTTCGCGCGATGGCGAGACGCCCGCCGACCCGGAGATGAAGAACCGCAGGCAATCGCTCCTGTTAATGCTGGTGATGTCGGGGAATTTCATCCTGCTGTGGGCGCTGCTGACTGTGTATTCCGTATATGATAACCTGTTTCTTTACATTAACGTTTCTCCCCCGGATAGTCCGCGTGAACTGGGTTACATGCTTCAACTCCTGAGCTGCTGTACCAACACGGCACTTTACGCCGTGGCCCAGACCAGGTTCAGGGTACAGTTCAAGGAGACGGTGAAATCACCCTACTATCTCATGATAAAGTTCACTCGGCGTTGTCAGGAGAGCATTAATCCTCAGTGACGCCTCCAAATACCCCACGTGCAGTCCACTGGGGCTGTGGCCGGCCGCGATTAGCTCCCGCACTTCATCCCTCCATGCAACAACAGGAAAAAGCATTGTCCCAGGCTGCCTGCACTCTGCTCCTCCCAGATTAATTTCTTCATGGGTTCCCTGTAATGTCTCCCTCAGTTCCAGTTCAAGTGGGTGATTCTACCCTTATTTGCATGCGACGCCTTAACATCACCATAGCGATACGACTGTTGTGCCCTGCCGTTTTCCATTAGGCCGAATGCCTGCTCAGGTCCGCCGGATGCAGCTCCTTCTCTTTCCACTAACGAGGAATGTTGGTTCCAAGAGCTCCTGCCTTCGAAGCGTTCAGGAAGACTGGTTATCCTGAACAGAGTTGAAGTCTCCGCTTTCAGCAATAGAACACACCTGGAGTCTGATTTTGCTGTTAACAATCACTATTTTGTTAGTAACTATTTAATACAGTAATTTGAACCAGGTAAACCGAGGGTTAGCAGTATTATGCATAATTAGGTGCGTAAAAAAATAAAGTTCCCAAACATTCAAAACTCAAGTGGCAAGTGTTAGTCTTATGATGGTATGTAAGAAATTTCTGTTCAATTTAAATGCACATAAATTGAAGTGAGGGAGAGATATTTGTAATCCAAACAAACAGGTGTCATCGATATTCTCGTTGTTCTCTGAATGCTCAGACGAAACATCGCTTACAGTAGCTTATCACAAGTCTGACGTCTTCAAGGGTTCCACCATCCAGGCAAGGGTGGACACGCCGTTATATTCCACAAGGTTACCACAATCACACTCGTGATAGCTACATACCCGTATCCACGACCTACGAAATATCTCCAGCAGTGATTTTCCAGAGGGGTGCCTTTCTTCAGTGAACTACCACACCCAGTCAAAGTGTAAACACACACGTGGTATTCACAAAGCTTTTCCCCTCACCAGTGAACCCACTCCTGGGGATTAACTCTGTGACAACCACACTTTCGTATCCGAATGGAAACGAACTCATCCTCACTGGCTGCTTGGAGACAGAGTACAAATAGTGATCTCTTTGTCACAAGGTTTCTACTCTTTGAAACCTTCCCCTCCTCTCCTCTCTGCAACCTTCTTCTACTTCCAGCGACTTGTGAGTGTCATTCAATAATACTCTGGATCGATCTCAACTCAACCATTTCGGCTACTGAATGTTTACACCAGCGGCGTACTCACTGGTGTCTCCCATTGAACAAATTGATCTTGACTCTGGCAGTCTGCTCTATGTCCTTGTATATGCGAAAACAAGGCACAGGAAAATGTAAACATTCATGGTCCACCAAATGACGCCACCACACTCACCATTGCAATGTAGCAAATTTTGGAGTCTGCAGAAATTCGGCAGTATCTCAACGTCAATCTTAATTCTCTCGGCCTTTTTGAAGTGACAGTCCACAGGAAGAATGAGCCCTGGGGGTATATAACAGTCAAAACACCTGCCCGTGCACAGGTAATTCAGTAACTCTGCTGTGTGGGTCAATCATCTGCAGAAATACAAACGTAGATTTGTATGCCGCCAGCAGGTGGCAGATTCTGATGGAGAGATTTTATGTTGTAACTCAGGAATCTAATTTTCATCACAACGCATAAAGAACAGTCCATAGTTAATGTCCGACAGTGAATCCTCTGGGATTTGTGATATATATAAAACAGATTAGGATGTCTGCAAATAGGGAAATTAATAATCTTTCAGATGACACAAAACTATTTATTTGCAACCATATATAAAGCGTCTGGCAATGTTCATGTGGTAGGTTCAAACGCCCTCTAAAGGGCAAGACGTTTACACAGAGAGTCGTGGGTACATGGGATGCACTTCATGTTGTGGTGTTCGAGGCATTAGGACAAGTGGCCTTTAAAAGATGCCGAAGCAGACAGAGGTCGTTGGGGAAAATGGAAGGATATGCTCATTTTAAAAGCAGAAATGATTAGTTAGCAATTATAGAAACACAGAAAATCTACAACAAATTACTGGAACTTCGGACCACAATTTTTTTCCCGAGCTTTACTTTATTAATTTATTATTTACTTTATTAATTAGCTAGTGTTACCAATAAGCTTCTCTTTTTAAGCTACATGTGCCTATCCAGGAGTATCTTAAAAACCCTATCGTATCTGCCTTCACCACCGTCGCCGGCAGGTCATTACACGTAAGCACCAATCTCTGCGTGGAAAATGTAACCTGACATCTCCACTACCACCTACCAGCAGCTTAAAACTGTGCCCTCTCCTGATAGCCATTTAAACACTGGGATAAAGTCTCTGACTATCCACATGTTCAATGTATTTCATCATCTTATACAGCTCTATAAGGTCAACACTCATCCTCCGTCACTCCAAGGAGAAAAGATCTATTCTCGTACGGCATGCTACCCAATTCATGCAACATACATGTAAATCTGCTCTACACCCTATCTATGTTTTCCACATCCTTCTTGTTTTGAGGCGACTAAATCTGAGCACAGTACTGCTAGTGGGGTTGACCAGGGTCCAGTATAGCTGCAACGAAACCTCTCGCCTCTTAAACACAATCCCACGACTGATAAATGCGAAAGCTCCATACGCCTTCTTAACCACAGAGTCAACGTGCACAGATACTTTGAGCGTCCTATGGACTCGGACCACAGGATCCTTCTGAACTTGAAACTGCCAAGAACCTTGCCAATAATACTATATTCTGCCATTATATTTGAGCTACCAAAACGAACCACTTCACACTTATCTGGGTTGAACTCCATCTGCCACTACTCTGCCCAGGTTTCCATCCAATCAATGTCCCGCTGGAACTTCTGACAGCCCTCCACACTATCCACTATACTCCAACCTTTGTGTCATCAGCAGGTTTACTAACCAGTTCACCGACATGCACGCAGTATATGACCCGTCTAAAAACTGTCTTTGCCTTCGGTGTGCACTCCGATGCAGCAGTGTTTCAGTGGAGTGCAGGATATTACTGTGTTACGAGAAAGGTATTGGCCAAATAAAAATTGAAGGAGACGCTGTCAGGATTTCAATGGGGAATATATGTGTATAAAGGTCGATGTTATGATAGCCATGGGATTGTTCTACATTCATCTTGATTGGATTGCCTTTCTTTTTACATTCTGTCCTTAAGCCGATTTGTGGATCAGCTGTACTGGATTGGGTGTTAAAAAAACCGAATCGGACATGATTAGGGAGCTTAAGTTACACCATATACCCATATAACCATATAACAATTACAGCACGGAAACAGGCCATCTCGGCCCTTCTAGTCCATGCCGAACGCTTACTTTCACCTAATCCCACGTACCCACATTCAGCGCATAATTCCTTTCCTGTCCATATACCTATCCAATTTTTATTTAAAGGACAATACCGAACCTGCCTCTACCAATTCTACTGGAAGCTCATTCCGCACAGCTGCCACACTCTGAGTAAAGAAATTCCCCCTCATGTTACCCTTAAACGTTTGCCCCCTAAGTCTCAACTCATGTCCTCTTGTTTGAATCTCCCCTATTCTCAATGGAAAAAAGCCTATCCACGTCAACTCTATCTATTCACTCATAATTTTAAATACCTCTAATTTTAAAGTCTCCCCTCAACCGTCTACGCTCCAAAGAATAAATATCTTACTTGTTCAATCTTTCCCTGTAACTTAGGTGCTGAAACATAGGTAACATTCTAGTATTATGCCACATTATGGCAGGTATTCTTGGGAATAATGCACAAGGTGCAAAATCAGTTCATCCCCCAGAGAAGGAAGGATTCAAAGGGGGGAAAGGGGCCACAGTGATTGACAAAGGAAGTCAGAGATTGCATAGCATTAAAAAAAGGAAATATGACAGAGCTAAGGTGAGTGGGAGGACAGATGATTAGGAAGTTTTTAAGGAACAACAGAACTTAACTAAAAAGACAATACGGGGAGAAAAAATGAGGTACGAACGCGAGCTAGCCAGGAATATAAAGGAAGATAACAAAAGCTTTTTTAGGTATGTGAAGAGAAAGAAGATAGTTAAGAACAATGTTGGCCCCTTGAAGAATGAATTGGGCGAAATTGTTATGGGAAACAGAGAAATGGCAGAAGAATTTAATGAGTACTTTATATCTGTTTTCACTAAGGAAGACACAAGCAGTCTCCCAGATGTATGGATGGGCCAAGGACGTAGGGTAACAGAGTAAATGAAACAGATTGACATTCGGAAGAAAACGGTGAAGAGAAGACTGATGGGACTGAAGGCTGATAAATCCCCGGGTCCAGATGGTCTGCACCCTAGGGTAATAAAGGAGGAGGCCATGGAAATTGCGGATGCATTGATAATCATTTTCAAATGTTCCTTAGATTCAAGATCAGTTCCTCAGGATTGGAGAATGGCTAATGTTATCCCACTTTTTAAGAAAGGAGCGAGGGAGAAAACAGAGAACTATCGACCTATCAGCCTGACATCGGTGGTGGGAAAGATGCTAGAGTCCATTATTAATGATGAAATAGTGGCATATCTAGATATCAGTGATAGGATTGGGCCGAGCCAGCATGGATTTACCAAGAGTAAATCATGTTTGACTAATCTGTTGGAGTTTTTCGAGGATGTAACCAGGAAGTTAGACGGGGGATATCCAGTGGATGTAGTGTACCTCGATTTCCAGAAGGCATTTGATAAGGTCCCACATAGAAGATTGGTGGGTAAAATCAAAGCTCAGGGCATCGGGGAGAAGGCATTGACATGGATCGAAAACTGGCTGACAGATAGAAAGCAAAGGGTAGCGGTGACTGGGTGTTCCTTGGAATGGCAGGTGGTGACTGGTGGGGTGCCACAGGGCTCGGTATTGGGACCACAGCTGTTTAACATTTACGTTAACGATTTGGATGAAGGCATAGAAAATAACATCAGCAAATTTGCTGATGATACTAAGCTGGGTGGAAGTGTGACATGTGATCAGGATGTTAGGAGAATTCAGGGTGACTTGGATAGGCTGGGTGAGTGGGCAGATACTTGGCAGATGGGGTTTAATGTGAATAAGTGTGAGGTTATTCACTTTGGGAGTAAGAACAGGAAGGCAGATTATTATCTGAACGGTGTAGAGTTGGGTAAGGGAGAAATACAAAGAGATCTCGGAGTCCTTGTTCATCAGTCACTGAAGGTGAATGAGCAAGTGCAGCAGGCAGTGAAGACGGCTGATGGAATTTTGGCATTTGTTACAAAGGGAATTGAGTACAAGAGCAAAGAAATCCTCTTGCATTTGTACAGAGCCCTGGTGAGACCACACCTGGAGTATTGTGTACAGTTTTGGTCTCCAGGGTTAAGGTAGGACATCCTGGCTGTAGAGGAAGTGCAGCGTAGATTCACGAGGTTAACTCCTGGGATGACTGGACTGTCTTACGCAGAGAGGTTAGAGAGACTGGGCTTGTACACGCTGGAATTAAGGAGATTGAGAGGGGATCTGATTGAAACATATAAGATTATTAAGGGATTGGACAAGATAGAGGCAGGAAATATGTTCCAGATGCTGGGAGATTCCAGTACCAGAGGGCATGGTTTGAGAATAAGGAGTAGGTCATTTAGGACAGAGTTAAGGAAACACTTCTTCTCCCAGAGATTTGTGGGGGTCTGGAATGCACTGCCTCGGTAGGTAGTGGAGGCCAATTCTCAGGATGCTTTCAAGAAGGAGCTAGATAGGTATCTTAAGGATAGGGGAATCAAGGGATATGGGGACAAGGCAGGAACCAGGTATTGATAGTAATTGATCAGCCATGATCTCAAAATGGCGGTGCAGGCTCGAAGGGCCGAATGGTCTACTTCTGCACCTATTGTCTATTGTCTAAATCTTCTCTGTACTCTCTCTAAACGAAGTTTTGGGAAGCAGTCATTACAACATAGTTGAGTTCAATTTCAAATGTTATATGGAAAATGAAACTCCGACGCAGCAGTATTTCAGTGGCGTAAATGATATTACTGTGTTACGAGAAAGGTCTTGGCCAAATAAAAAATGAAGGAGACGCTGTCAGGATTGACTGCAGGACAGATGTGCGGTGAACATCTGGTAAACCGGAGGAATATGCAGAATACATGCATTCTATAAACAAAGAAATACTCGAACGACAAATTAGCACAATCGTGGCAAAACGTAAAAGCAAAAGAGAAGGCGTATAACAAGGCAAAAACTAATTGGAAAATAGCGTACTGGGAAGCTTTTAAGATGAAATATGAAAGCAAGATATTGAAAAATATCAAGGCAGGTAGAAAAATCGTTTCCAATTACACAGAATTCAAACAGAAATAAGAGTGGATAGAAGCCCGCTGGAAAATAAGGCAGGAGAAATAATAATGGGGGACAAGAGGACAGCAAATGAAATAAGTAAGTTCGTTGCTTCAGTCGTCACCGTGGAAGGTACTAGCAGTGTGTCTGATGTTGTATTGGGTGAAGGAACAGGAGTGGGTGCAGTTATTCTCACAAGAAAGAAGTTGTTCAAAAAGCTGAAAGACCAAAGGATACATCATTCACCCAGTCTAGAAGAACTCCATATTATGCTTCTCAAAGAGTGAACTTGCTGCAAATGTGGGAAACACATATGCAAGGGCCACACACGCAAGGTATCCGACAACTGTTTTGAATTTGAAGACTAGTTTTCAAGTTGCATTTATTTTCTTTGTAGGATAAATGTTAATTAATGCTGAAATAATAGTTAATATTTATAATTGCATAGTGGTTAGAAGGAGGTTTTATGATCTAGCAGTGATGACAGTGTTTGATGGTTACAGCGGTTATAAATGTTTATATACAAACCCTACAGTTCCGGAATGTTCTTGCCATTTTCAGTATCAACAAATATATTACAATCCTTATGGCTGTTATGTTTTTATGTCTCAGTTACAATAGGACATGCTATTATAACCATATAACAATCACAGCACGGAAACAGGCCATTCCGGCCCTCCTAGTCCGTGCCGAACTCTTAATCTCACCTGATCCCACCTACCCGCACTCAGCCCATAACCCTCCACTCCTTTCCTGTCCATATACCTATCCAATTTTACCTTAAATGACACAACTGAACTGGCCTCTACTACTTCTACAGGAAGCTCATTCCACACAGCTATCACTCTCTGAGTAAAGAAATACCCCCTCGTGTTTCCCTTAAACTTTTGCCCCCTAACTCTCAAATCATGTCCTCTCGTTTGAATCTCCCCTACTCTCAATGGAAACAGCCTATTCACGTCAACTCTATCTACCCCTCTCTACATTTTAAATACCTCGATCAAATCCCCCCTCAACCTTCTACGCTCCAATGAATAGAGACCTAACTTGTTCAACCTTTCTCTGTAACTTAAGTTCTGAAATCCAGGTAACATCCTAGTAAATCGTCTCTGCACTCTCTCTAATTTATTGATATCTTTCCTATAATTCGGTGACCAGAACTGTACACAATATTCCAAATTTGGCCTTACCAATGCCTTGTACAATTTTAACATTACATCCCAACTTCTGTACTCAATGCTCTGATTTATAAAGGCCAGCGTTCCAAAAGCCTTCTTCACCACCCTATCTACATGAGACTCCACCTTCAGGGAACTATGCACTGTTATTCCTAGATCTCTCTGTTCCACTGCATTCCTCAATGCCCTACCATTTACCCTGTATGTTCTATTTGGATTATTCCTGCCAAAATGTAGAACCTCACACTTCTCAGCATTAAACTCCATCTGCCAACGTTCAGCCCATTCTTCTAACCGGCATAAATCTCCCTGCAAGCTTTGAAAACCCACCTCATTATCCACAATACCTCCTACCTTAGTATCATCAGCATACTTACTAATCCAATTTACCACCCCATCATCCAGATCATTTATGTATATTACAAACAACTTTGGGCCCAAAACAGATCCCTGAGGCACCCCGCTAGTCACCGGCCTCCATCCCGATAAACAATTATCCACCACTACACTCTGGCATCTCCCATCTAGCCACTGTTGAATCCATTTTATTACTCCAGCATTAATACCTAACGACTGAACCTTCTTAACTAACCTTCCATGTGGAACTTTGTCAAAGGCCTTGCTGAAGTCCATATAGACTACATCCACTGCCTCACCCTCGTCAACATTCCTCGTAACTACTTCAAAAAATTCAATAAGGTTTGTCAAACATGACCTTCCACGCACAAATCCATGCTGGCTACTCCTAATCAGATCTTGTCTATCCAGAGAATTATAAATACTATCTCTAAGAATACTTTCCATTAATTTACCCACCACTGATGTCAAACTGACAGGTCTATAATTGCCAGGCTTACTTCTAGAACCCTTTTTAAACAATGGAACCACATGAGCAATACGCCAATCCTCCGGCACAATCCCCGTTTCTAATGACATCTGAAAGATCTCCGTCAGAGCTCCTGCTATCTCTACACAAACTTCCCTCAAGGTCCTGGGGAAGATCCTGTCAGGACCCGGAGATTTATCCGCTTTTAAATTTCTTTAAAGCGCCGGTACTTCCACCTCTTTAATTGTCATAGGTTCCATAACTTCCTTACTTGTTTCCCACACCTTACACCATTCAATATCCTTGTCCTTAGTGAATACCGAAGAGAAGAAATCGTTCAAAATCTCTCCCATCTCCCTCGGCTCCACACATAGCTGACCACCCTGATTCTACTACTATTCTGTGGTAGTAGATTCTATTTCGTCAGAAACGACTTTTTTCTCTCAAAAATGCATTTTCCCTACACTAGGAAACATTAATGAAGGATTAATCACACATTTATTAATGTCAGATAGGCTATTCATATATTCTAAAAGATCTGTGGTTCAGAATTTGGAATAGACAATTGTTACTAGGGGATTCTTAGACAGATTCAAACTTGACCCGCATCATACTATGAAGGTTTCGATTATGAACAATACGTAAGGGTTAATTCAGCATATTGTGGTGTTTTTTAAAGCATTGATTTTTTGACGTGTTGTGTACTTGCTATGTCTATCTATCGAATAAGTTGATGTTCTTTGTCTATCCCCTGTTACGCTATCCGGACGGTTATTATGGATTGTCCCATCTGTAATTACTGTTCGATAGTCATATAATTTTTTTGAATTTGACACTTGTATTAATAGTAAGTTTTTATACCTTTTCTGTTTCGCAGCAGCTGGGGAAACCTCATGTCCGGACACAGCCAATCACGCTCATTTCTCATTTCTCATTCGCTCAGATCATTTAAACTATCCTGGTGGTGTTTAACATTGTGGCCTTCTGGAGTTGTCCATAAACATTACATGCGGTGATCAGTGGAGTTCCGGAGCAATCGGTGACACGGTTTGATATCCATGTGAATGTAGATGGAATGGCAGGTAGTGTTGAGGTAGCAAGGTGCTTGCAGAAGGACCCAGACAGACCGGAGAAGAGGCAAAGAATTATGAAGGAATATAACGTAGGTAAGTGCCGAGTCTTACTCTTTGGCAGAGGGAATAAAGGCGTGGAGTATTTCGTGATTGGGAAGAACATTTGTATTGGAAAATCAGAGTTGCAATTACACAGGAAAATCTGAAGATTGAGTCAGTGGTGAGGGAGCCAAATGCATGTTCCAATCCATTTTCAGAGGACTGGTATATAAAAACAACCCCTTCGCCATGTAACAAACTGTATATTCTCTGTCGAGGCCTGGACTATTTTAACAAAGGGAAAAACATTGAAACAAGCAGAGGTGCAGAGCCTTTTGGGAAGATTCCCGGTCGGAATATTTGCAGAACGGCTGGGAATCCAAATGCAATGTTAGCATCCATTTCCAGAGAAACTGGATATAAAAGCAACTCTTTAGCAAGCTATTAATCTGTATATTCGCCCTGCTTCCGGCTTCAAAATCCCGTTGCACGGGCAACATATCCAGGAAGGTCCTGCCATTTAACTTAACTGTTAACTCCAGGAACTGGCAGTACATTACTTCATCACTCATAGTACCCATGTCATTGGTAGTTCAATGACCAACGATTTCTAGCTGCTCACATACCCATTTAAGAAGACGGAGGACTCGATCTGAGATATCGCTAACGTTGTCTCCGACAGAACTACCTGTCCGCACCACTAACGAATATCCTATCACCAGAGAGTGACTTTCACGCTGCCCCCACAACAACATACACTCAAGGACACCACTCAGCGCCAATTTCCATTCTGTGTCACAGAGGCAAAATAAGTACACGAGAGTCCAACACTGTAACTGGACACTGTTAGCTGATTATCCCGCCCCCGGAACTCAGCGACGATATCCAAAATGTTGCAGGAGATGGCCACATGGGAAATCTGCAACTCTGCCCTGGCCACTTCAGCCATTTCTCCTTCCTGACTTTCAAACAGTCTCCTGTTGCCTGCGTCCTGGGTGTAACTCCCTCTCTAAATGCCTATTCCATCACCACTTCAGCCTCCCAAATGATCTGGAACGCGTCCAGTTCCACCCCCAGCTCATCAACGCGGATTGTCAGAAGATCCAGCTGAACGCAGCTCTCGCAGCCGTCGTCGTTAGGTTTATCGGAGTTCTCTATGGCTTCCCATATCCCGCAAGAGGAGCATTCAACTATCCTGCCTGGTATCTCTGTTATCCTATCTGATCAGATATAAAGAAGGGATGGAAAAGAAGTCTAAGCCATGTGCTTTTGTTGTTCTTTTCTTTGGCTTCTTTGACTGTAGACTCCCTGAGATGACGCCTTGGTGAGCAGAATCCTGAAAATGACCTGTTTGACCGCCCATTCAGACGAAGGCTACTGCATTTGACCCTGCCTTACTCCTGCTGATCAACCGCAAACGCCGCCTGGACGCTGGTCAAAGCTCTTTTTCACGGTTACGATCCACTGTCGCTTTTTATACGCGTGCTGCATCCGAATTCACCCGTTGTCCAGAATGGCCGTTGATTCGAAGCTCTTTTCTTTCCGAAAATCATTACTTTGGAATAATCTAACTCGATATCATTGTTAATCAACCGATGCAACTCTATTTTTTTAAGAACTATCTGAGCAATATTCATTTTTAATCTGTTTATATCATCATTATTGTCGGTTTGTTTGTGTTTGATTTGCTACGTGTACCTTCCTTTCTAATTTGGTTCTATATAACTGTCTAACTGTGTGTCAATGTTTCTCAATTTTGTGCCAGTTTACAGACACGGCACGCATCCGTGGAGAGCCGACTGCTGGTATTATTAGATACACTTACAATCTGCTTTTGTATCGCTTCTATGAATGTCTGCAAACAAATGGTTAACTGCTCCTGTCATTCCGTAGAACTTAATGAAGGGAGTGTCCGTGAGGATTGATGACGTCACCGTGGAGGTGTGGCTGCTGGTTACCTGTTCTATTAATATGTCTCCCTCTCAACGCCAGTCTCAATCAGAACCATCGCTCTGCGCTATCGGAGACCAGCGGGCTCCAGGCAGACAGGCAGATCGGGAACAGGAGAGTCTGGAGTATTCCAGCAATGAATCTGCAAAATGCTTCGCGGAACGCAGCAGGATCTGTGAGGAATATGTTCTGGATGTATCCATATCTGGATAAAAATCCTAAATTGGTACCGTTGGGCCAAAACTCAAAACATTCCTGCGCTTGAGACCGTCAAAATGGTTTACTATCCTGTACTCGCCATTGTAGCTGTCCCTGGTAAGTGTCTCGTCTCTTCCTCGTGATTAACGTTGAAAAATATCAATCAGCTTCTCTTTCATACTTGTCCTCTAACGACTCGCTAATTGCATGGCAGGTCTCTCAAACCGGTACCGCTTCAGCAACACCGGCTGAGTGAATTACGGACGTTTTCTCTCCAGCTTTGGAGCTGTCAGCGTCTCGGTTACTGTTACTGCTACCGTTACTGCTTCCGTTACTTTATGTTCTGCAGCCCAATTAGGACAAGGTTGCATAATTCAGCTACCTCGAAATTTGTTGGAGGGGACGACATCGCTGGAATGAATGAATGAAACATGAAATAAATACCTAAATCCCCACCGGTAAAAGAGAATGAAGTCACGTGGACATCATTACTACCATGACCTTCCGCCTACACAAATAGTGCTGTGCAATCTTGGAGCCTGCAGACGGATATCGATTGTTGAAGCGACAAACGGAAGAACAGAATATGATTAACTGGTAAACGATTGCAGTATGCTGCCATGTGGAGGCAGTTTAAAGTGTTTGTTCTTCAATCACAAAAGGTTGGTTTGCAGCAGCAGCAGAGTAACAAGGAGGCAAATGGGTTATTGTCATTCATTGCTACAGGGGTGAATTTATGAGCATGGTGGTTATGCTGCAAATGCACGAGGTGCTGTTGAGGCGACAGCTGTAGTGCTGTGTACAGGTCTGGTAAGCTGCCTTGAGGAGGGATTTACTGGCCTTGTAGCCGTTTCCCCATTTTGATTCCAGACATGAGGTGGTGACAGTATAAGGAGAGATTGCACTGGAATTCAGA
The DNA here is from genome assembly GCF_048418815.1 of Hemitrygon akajei. Taxonomy (NCBI): domain Eukaryota; kingdom Metazoa; phylum Chordata; class Chondrichthyes; order Myliobatiformes; family Dasyatidae; genus Hemitrygon; species Hemitrygon akajei. Next base: position 880,682 of record NW_027331926.1, on the reverse strand, counting down.
AGGATAAAAGACGATCTTAATATACGAAAGGGATAGATATAACAGGGACAGGAAAGTGGTTTCCAGTGGTAGTTGAGACTAGAATTAGGGCACATAGGCTGAAGCTTGTGGGGAGTGAATTTAGGACGGAGATGTGGAGGAACTGCTTTTTCTCTCCAACTCTGTTCTAAAGTGACGACTTGTAAATCCTCATCTTCTGGTTTCAGACTCCACCAGTACAGTAGCTATCCTCTCCACGTCCACGATATGTCGGCCTTTCAATATTCGATAGGTTTCAGTGAGATTCCCCTCATTCTCCCGAACTTCTCAGGTACATTATAGTCACTAGCATTTAATAATGGATCCGAATATATCCTTAGTATGTGCATAAATTCCATGTCCGTCTCTGCTCTTGGAAATGATATCGATTCAAATAGTTGTTTTCAGAGAATATTTCATTCCGAATGTGTGTTAATGGTCTTGATTCCCCTCCACACAGTGAACGTGGTGACAATCTTCATCCTGTCGTGGGGAAAGTGCGGTCTCTCCAAAGGTGTCACAAGGTACCTGGTTGCCATGGTAGCAGCGGATCAGCTGGTCATTCTCTTCGATCTGGTATTGAGCAAGATTCCGATGATTTACATGCCATGGGAGGTTTTCTACTGGGGTTTTCGTGTTCCCGTGTGTAATATTCAAGCCGTCATACTCTACGCTGCCACAGACTGTTCTGTCTGGTTCACCGTCGCTTTCACCTTTGATCGATGTGTGGCCATTTGTTTTCCGCAGCTGAAACTAAATTACTGCACCGGGAGAGTGGCGGCTCTGGTTCCGGGGACAGTGACTCTGCTGAGCTGCGTAAAGAACATTTTCTGGTATTTTATGCTCGATGGGATATATTCAACTTTAATTATGTCCTTTCTCTGTGTGGGGAGTCGCCGTTTCTTTTCCGCACTTCAGCAGGTAGCACTTGAAGCGATTCATTTCTTCATCACCCCAATAATCCCCTTTGTTCTGATTCTCCTGCTCAACAGTTTAACCATCAGACACGTCTTCGTGGCCAGCCGAGGCCGGAGGAGACTTCGTGGTTCTCGCGATGGCCAGACGCCCGCCGACCCGGAGATGAAGAACCGCAGGCAATCCCTCCTATTACTGCTGGTGATGTCGGAGAATTTCATCCTGCTGTGGGCGCTGCTGACGGTGTATTCCGTATGGGATAGCCTGTATATTTATTTTAAAGCTAAACCCCCCTCCCCCGAATACTCAGCTGGAACTAGGCTACATTTTTCAGCTGCTGAGCTGCTGCACAAACACGGCCCTTTACGCCGTGACCCAGACCAGGTTCAGGCTGCAGTTCAAGGAGACGGTGAAATCTCCCTTTCGTCTCATGGCAATGTTCTCTCGTCGTTGTCAGGAGAGCATTAATCCTCAGTGACGCCCCAATATATCCCATTTCTTCAGTGGCATTTGCAGTTCCATTGGGGCTGTGGACGTCCCTGAATAGCTCCCGCCCTCCACCCCTCCATGCACCAACAGGATCAGGGAGTGCCCCAGTCTGTCTCCACTCTGCTCCTTCCCGTCTACTTTCTTCACGGGTTCCCTGGAATGACCCCTTTGGTCAACCAAGTGGGTGATTCTTCCATTATTTTCAGGCGAAGCCTTGCCATCACCATCGCAATACGACCCTTCTGTCCTGCCGGTCTTCCGTGTGTTCCGATTGCCTGCTCAGGTACGCCCGATGCAGTTCCATCTCTTTTCTCTGGCGAGGGCTATTGGTTCCAAGAGCGCCTGTCTTTGAGCCGTTCAGGAAGGCTGGTTACTGTGAACAGACTACAAGTCTCCGTTTGGAGCGGATTTCTTTGTTGATCTATCTGAAACCGAGAGAATAAGTTAATAACTCGCACTCGTAAACGGCTCATTGAATCGTTCGACCCTAGTAACAATCCCCATCGCAAAGCATCTTGGAAATTAAAGAAATTCTAGCACTCCCTCCACCTGGCCCTAACTACTTGGACAGAAAAGACACGTACTTTCAAATGCTGCTGATAGACTTCAGTTCAGCATTCAACACAATCATCCCTCAGAAATTGATTTTAAATCTGAACCTATTGGGCCTGAACACCTCCTTCTGCAACTGTATTATAGACTTATAGACTTCCTGACTGGGAGACCTCAGTCAGTCGGAATCGGACGCAGCATCTCCAACACTATTACACTGAGCAAGAAGGCCCGACAGGGCTGTGTTCTCAGTCCACTGCTGTTCACTCTGCTGACCCACGGCTGTTCTGCAACACACAGCTCGAACCACATCATCAAGTTCGTCGACGACACGACGGTGGTGGGTCTCATCAGCAAGAACGACGAGTCAGCATACAGAGAAGGAGGTGCAGCGGCAAACGGGCGGATGCAGACCCAACAACCTGAACAAAACAAATGAGATGGTTGTTAACTTCAGGAGGGCATGGACAGACCACTCTCTTTTGAACATCGACGGCTCCTCGGCAGAGATCGTTAAGAGCACCAAATTTCTTGGCGTTCAATTGGCGGAGAATCTTACCTGGTCCCTCAACACCAGCTTCACAGCAAAAAAAAAAAAAAGCCCAGCAGCGTCTCTACTTTCTGCGAAGGCTGAGGCACGTCCATCTTCCACTCCCATCCGCATCACATTCTACAGGTGTTGTATTGAGAACATCCTAAGGAGCTGCATCACTGCCTTGTTCGGAAATTGCACCATCTCGGATCGTAAGACACTGCAGCAGACGGTGAGGTCAGTTCAGAATATCATCGGGGTCTCTCTTCCCGCCATTAGAGACAAATACACCACATGCTGCATCCGCAAAGGAAACAACATTATGAAGGACCCCACGCACCTCTCATACAAACCCTTCTCCCTCCAGTCATATGGCAAAAGGCACCGAGGCATTTGGGCTCTCTCGACCAGACTATGTAATAGTTTCTTCTCCAAAGCCATCAGACTCTTCAATACCCAGAGTCCGGACTGACACCAGCTTACTGCTCTCTACTGTGCCTATTGTCTTGTTTATTATTTATTGTAATGCCTGTACTGTTTTGTGCACTTCATGCAGTCCTGGGAGGGTTTGTAGTCTAGTGTAGTTTTTGTGTTGTTTAACATAGTTCATTGTAGTTTTTGTATTGTTTCAGGTAGACCCACGGTACTGAAAAACATCTCGTTTTTACTGTGTACTGTACCAGCAGTTATGGTCAAAATGACAATAAAAACTGACTTGACTTGGCTTGACTTGACTTGACTTGACTTGACCTTTAGTGGTGATCCTATCTGTCGAAATGTACATTCGGTATGTGTGGCAGGGGAGAGGGCACATGATTTCTATTTATTTATTGATTTCCTCGTAGCTTGGACTTTCTCCTTCTCCGGTTGATTATCCACCGTTCTACTCATTTCCCGCCTGTGCCTATAAACCGTGATTACCTCGGCGTACTCCTGATTCTTCCCACAGATCAAACACCTATGTGTTGACAGGTTAATTATTCATTGTAAATTGTCCTATTAGAATGGCCTCTCGGACCGTGAAACATTGCGCCAGCCAGGGCACGACCGTTGGGATTAGACTGGAAGTAAGTCTTTTGAGAAGGACCTTCTCCGATAGGCTGAGACATAAGACCGATTTGCATTGGATAGCATGGCTTCAATAAAGAGTACAGAGAACAGTTGTGGAAGGCACCCATTCTGCATGTGACAATTGTTGGAAATGTTCTGGCGTTTAACCTGGATGAAAATGGGCGGGGCTCATAAACACTCTTGCAGACGACACAAACGCGATAGAGTTGTGGATATTGAGGGAGCTTGGTAAAAGTCCAATTAGAAATCTGGCCGGAGAAATGATAAATGTGTTATAGAAATGCGACAGTTCGGTCTCGAACGATAGAGAAATGCGAGAATAGGAAATATTTTTAGGAATATAGAGAAAATGAAGAGAACAAATTATGGTTTATGCTGAGGTAATAAAATAATGTTCAGCTTGGTCTCGTTACGTACACGCAACCCCGGGGAAAGTACCTCTTACGTTCACGAAACGCTGTAAAAGTTTCAGCAGCAATAGAACACACCCGGAGTCTGGTTTTGCTGTTAACAATCACTATTTTATTACTATCTACGTAAACCAGGTAAACCAAGTGTTATCAGTATTATGCATCTATGTGTGTGTAAAAACATAGAGTTCCCAAAGTTATTCAAGCTCGGATGGCAAGCGTTACAGTCTTAAGATGGAATGTAAGAAATTTCTGTTCAGTTCAATTGTAAAGAATTTGAAGTGAGACAATTATTTGTAATCCAAACAAACAGGTGTTGTCGGACTTCCCGTTGTCCTCAGAATCCTCACGCTAAACATTACTAACAGAAGCTTAAAAAGGGGGGGGGGGCATCGTTAACCGTACCACCACCCAGGCAAGGGTCGACACACCGGTAGATTCAACAAGGTCACCCCAATCACACACAGTGTGATTGCCACTTACCCAGTTCCACGACCTACGAAATAACTCCAACAATGATTTGCCACAGGGGTGTTTTCAATAGAGAATGGACAATTAACCAATTAAGATGCAGTGTTTGGGGTCTGGCAGGAAACAAGAGTACGCCGAGGAAACACGGGCAGTCACGCTGTAAAGGTAGCTGCAAGAAACGAGAACAGTCGATAATCAAACGGACATAGAAAAATACCAGACTACGAGGGACCCAGTAGAGTTGCGCATCGGCGTTTCGGAGGGGTTACGTACCAATCAGTATCTCAGGAGGAATATTCCAGTGCCAGATGCTATTCCTGAAGGTTCAGCAGGAAAAAGCTCCAATGTGTCCAGACCAACTGAAAATCTTTCTTCGGCAGCCATACTTCTGACAGCAGCTCACATTTCGTGCCGAATCTCAGTAAATAAGTAGTCATCCGGTGCTATTACCTCAGCAATCACCTTCCCTCAGAGTATTCCCTCTCTTAGATGGACTGCCTTCCCAGGATGACGAGCTCCATCTACCCGAAACACCCAATGTACTAAATACAATTCGACAGACTGGGCCTTAACCGCACAAAGTGTCCAAGTATTTAATTTACTTCCCAGAAGGCATTGCGATGGCAGTTGCTGCTTGCGACCGGGGAACGACGATTGGATGAGTGGATATTATGAGCGCGAGTTACTGAATTATTCTCGAAGTGACAGACAGATTTCAAAGAACCCCGGATGAAGAGGACATTTTGCAGTCTGTCCATGGTAACCAGATTTCCCGAAACTTACAGTGGCTGGAGCACTTGGAACCAAAAGCTTTCGCGATAGGAAAGAGACGGAGTACATCGGGCGTACATGAGTAGGCTTTCGGGCCGCACGGAATGCTGGCAAGGCACAAACGTTTTATTGCTATGGTGATGTCAAAGCTTCGCATGCATATAACGGCAGAAAAACACACTTGGTGGAAATGAAGTAGACATTACAGGGAACCCGTGAAGAACTTAAACTTGAAGTTGCGCAGTGGAGGCAGATTGGGAACATAGCTCCGATCGTGGTTCTGCATGGAATGGGGGAGGGCGGGAGCTAATCGGGCCGTCCACAGCCCCAATGGTATTGCACATGCGACCGGCGAAGTGGGATATTTTACGGCGGTATGGGAGAAGCTTCACCTAGGATTAATGCGGTCCAGACAACGCCGAGTGAACTTTGCCATTTGACGTAAGGGCGATTTGACCGTCTCCTTCAGCTGAACCCTGAACCTGGCCTGGATCACGGCGTAAAGGGCCGAGTTCGTGCAGCAGCTCAAAATTTGCAACATGTAGCCCAAATTCTGCAGAGACAACGGGGGCATCCCGACAATGTAATACATCAAGCCCTCCCATATGGAAAACACCGTCAACAGCGCCCACAGGAATATGAAATTCCCCGACATCACCAGCAATAACAAGAGAGATTGCCTGCGGTTCTTCATCTCTGGGTCGACGGGCGTCTCCCCATCGTGCGTACCACGGAGTCCCCTCCGGGCTCGGCTGGCCACTAAAACGTACCTGATGGTTAAACAGTTGAGCAGCAGAATGAAGACAAAGGGGAATATTGGGGTGAGGAATGAATGTATCAGATGAAATGTTGTCTCCATAGATAGGGAAAAAAGCGAAGAATGCAGACAGAGCAGGGGCGAAACAATCATCAAATATGACCCAGCGAGCAAAAAGTACCAGGGTCAGTTCTTTACGCAGCTCAGCAGAGTGACTGTCCCCAGAACCAGAGCCGCCGCTCTCCCGGTGCAGTATTTTCCTTTTAACTTCTGAAAACAAATGGCAACAAATCGATCAAAGGTGAAAGCGACAGTGAACCAGACAGAACAGTCCGTGGCGGCGTTTAACACGACGGCGTGGAATTTACACACGGGAACACGTAACGACCAGATGACAACCTCCCACGGTTTGTAAGTAATCGGAATCCTTCTCAATAGAAGATCGAAGAGAATGACCAGCTGATCCGCTGCTACCATGGCAACCAGGTACCTTGTGACTCCTTTGGAGAGACCGCACTTTCCCCGCGACAGGATGATGATTGTCACCATGTTAACTGTGTGGGGGAAATAAAGGCCATTAACACACACTTACAAGGAAACTTCCTCAAATTCAAATTATTTTAATCGTCAGCTCTTTCGAGCAGTGATGCAGAAATTTTTCTGAAGAACGAGGCTGGTGAATGTGTGGAATTTATCGCCACAGATGGCTATGATGGCCAGTTCATTGGAACCATTTGTGGTGGGGTTGATCGGCTCTTGATTCGTCGTGGCTTCAAGTAATACGCGGAAAGGGCGTCAGAATGTCGTTGGAAGTGATGGTAAATTAGCTATTATTGAATGGCGGAGAAGGCTCAGTTCTGGATTCGCCGAATTCCTGATGGGCTAAGCAGTGATATCATTCGACGGCTGGGATGTATTCTAATTTTGGCGCCAGAAGAATGATTTGCAAAAGGTAAGTTTTAGAAAGATAAAACTCTGCGCATGAGTGTGACGTCGGGCAGTGAAGTGGGGGATATTTAAAAAGGGATTACTAGAGATTACCCCAGTGGCTGCACCCCTTTACAATAAGTACTCCTGTTTGAGTACTGCTGAGGGGGAGAGCCTACCTTGGGGAAGCAACAGCGGCCGTGCCTCCGACACAGAGTCCGACCCTGTAGCTCATAAGGATAGGGAAAGAAAGAGGAAGGGTAACGAAAGGAATAGGAAGGTAGTAGTAATAGGGGACTCGATAGTTAGGGGGTCATATAGGCGATTCTGTGAACGCGGTCAGGAGACACGGATGGTAATTTGCCTCCCTCGTGTCAGGGTCCGGGATGTTTCTGATCGTGTCCAAGATATCCTCAAGTGTGAGGGTGAGGATCCAGAGGTCGTGGTATGTATAGGTGCCAATGACATAGGTAGGAAAAGGGAAAAGGTCATGAAAGGAGAATATAGGGAGTTAGGAAAGCAGTTGAGAAGAAGGACCGCAAAGGTAGTAATCTCGGGTTACAGTTGAATCCTCGGGGGACTAATATCCTGGCGGGGAGATTTGATAAGGTTACTGGGGAGACTTTAAACTAGAATGGTTGGGGGGTGGGAATCAATTTGAAGAGACTACGGGAGAGGAGGTTAGTTCAGAAATAGAGAAAGCTTGTAGACAGTGTGTGAGGGATGTTAGGCAGGTGATGGAGAATGGGAGCACTCAGACCCAAGATGTAGGGAGAAGGAAGGAAAAGATAATAACGTTGATGGGATCGTAAGGGATAAACAGAAAGGAAGAGGTGGAGAGTTTCTTAAATGCATCTATATTAATGCTAGGAGCATTGTAAGAAAGTTGGATAGGCTTAGAGCATGGATTGATACCTGGAAATATGATGGTGTAGCTATTAGTGAAAAATGGTTGCAGGAGGGGTGTGATTGACAACTAAATATTCCTGGATTTCGTTGCTTCAGGTGTAATAGAATCGGAGGGGCAAGCGGAGGAGTTGTTGCATTGCTTGTCCGAGAAAATATTACTGCGGTGCTTTGGCAGGACAGAATAGATGACTTAACTAGGGAGATTATTTGGGTGGAACTGAGAAATGGGAAAGGTGTAGTACAACTTACAGGGGTGTATTATAGAACACCTAATGAGTAGCGAGAATTGGAGGAACAAATTTGTATGGAGATAGCAGATATTTGTAGTAAGTGCAAGGTTGTGATTGTGGAAGATTTTGATTTTCCACACAGAGAATGGGAAGCCCATTCTGTAAAAGGGCTGGATGGTCTGGAGTTTGTAAAATGAGTGCAGGATAGTTTTATGCAGCAATACATACAGGTACCGACTGGAGAAGGGACAGTTTTGGATCTTCTGTTAGGGAATGAGATAGGTCACGTGAGGGAGGTAGGTGCTGGGGAGCACTTTGAGTCCAGTGATCACAATACCATTAGTTTCAATATAATTAAGGAGAAGAATAGGACTGGACCCAGGGTTGATTTTTGTTTTATTGGAGAAAGGCTAACTTTGAGGAGATGCGAAAGGGTTTAGAAGGAGTGGATTGGGACAACTTGATTTATGGAAAGGATGCAATAAAGAAATTGAGATCATTTAAAGGTGAAATTTTGAGAGTACAGAACCTTATTCTACCTGTTAATTAGAAAGAAAAGGGTAAAACATTTCAGAGACCCATTGTTTTCAAGGGAAATTGGAAAGTTGATTCGGAAAAAGAGGGAGATCTACAGTAAATATAGGCAGCATGGAGTAAATGAGGTGCTCAAGGAATATAATGTAAGAAGAATCTTAAGAAAGAAATTAGAAAAGCTAAAAGAAGATATGAGGTTGCTTTAGCAAGTAAGGTGAAAATAAATCTAAAGGGTTTCTACAGTTATATTAGTAGCAAAAGGATAGTGAGGGATAAAATTGGTCCCTTAGAGAATCAGAGTGGACAGCTGTGTGTGGAGCCAAAAGAGACGGGGGAGACTTTGAACAATTTCTTTTCATCGGTATTCACTGAGGACAATGATATTGAATTGTGTAAGGTAAAGGAAACAAGAAGGGTAGGTATGGAAACTATGATGATTAAAGAAGAGGAAGTACCAGAGTTTCAAAAGAATATAAAAGTGGATAAGTCTCCGTATCCTGACAGGATATTCCCTAGGACCCTGAGAGAAGTTAGTGTAGAAATAGCAATGGCTCTGACAGAAATATTTCAAATGTCATTAGAAACGAGGATGGTGCTGGAGGATTGGCGTATTGCTCATGTGGTTCCATTGCTTACAAAAGGTTCTAAGAGTAAACCTAGCAATTAGGTTTGACACCAATAGAGACGGTATATCTAATTATCTTGATAGACAGGGTCTGATTAGGAACAGGTGACTAGTGGTGTGCTCAGGGATCTGTACATTGGATCTCAGGGATCCAATGTTGATTGTCATATACATTATTGATCTGGGTGATGGGGTGATAAACTGGATTAGCAAATATGCAGATGATACTAAGATGGTGGCGTTGTGGATCATGAAGTTGGTTTCCAAAGTTTGCAGAGAGATTTATGCCAGTTAGAAGAGTGGACAGGAATATGGCAGATGGAGTTTAATGCTCATAAGTGTGAGGTGCTAAGTTTTGGTAGGAATAATCAAAATATGAATATATGGTCAATGTTAGGGTATCGAAGAATGCAGTAGAGCAGAGTGATCTTCGAATAATAGTGCATAGTTCCCTGAAGGTGGATTCTCAGGTGTGTAGGGTGATGAAGAAAGCTTTTGGTATGCTGGCCTTTATAAATCAGAGCACTGAGTATAGGAGTTGGGATTTAATGTTAAAATTGTACAAGGCATTGTTAAGGCCGAATTTGGGTTATTGTGTACAGTTCTGGACAGCGAATTATAGAAAAGATGTCGTCAAATTATAGAGAGTACAGAGCAGATTTACTAGAATGTTACCTGGGTTTCAGCATCTAAGTTACAGAGATTGGTTGAACAAGTTAGTTGTTTATTCTTTAGAGCGGAGAAGGTTGAGGGGAATTTGATAGAGGTATTTAAAATTATGAAGGCAATGGACAGAGTTGACGTAGATAGGCTTTTTACATTGAGAGTAGGGGAGATTCAAACAAGAGGACAAAAGTTTGAATCTGATTAGAGAGTTAAGGGACAAAAGTTTAGGGGTAACACGTGGGGGGAGTTATTTACTCAGAGAGAGGTAGCTGTGTTGAACGAGCTTCCAGTAGAAGTGGTAGAGGCAGGTTCAGTTTTGTCATTTACTGTAAAATTGGATAGGTATATGGGCAGGAAAGGAATGGTGGGTTATGGACTGAGTGCAGTAGGTGCGACTAGGTGAGAGTAAGCGCTCGGCACTGACTAGAAGGGTCGAGATGGCCTGTATCCGTGCTGTAATTGTTATATGGTTAATAATGTACTGAATAATTTTCCAAGTATCACGTTTACAGAAATTCAACTCCGCTCAACTGCAAACATGAGGGAACATGAGAACATCAGAGTTTTAGCAATTGGAGGAGGAAAAGTCCATCTGTTCGGACTGGCATGCTCTGGCAATGATGGTGACCATGGTTGATCTGATCGTGGACTCATCGCCGCAAACATGCCTTTTCTTCATAGCCCTTAATCGTTCCACTATGCAAAAAGACATGCCAGGCTGTTTTCTGTATATCAATTGAGGTCGCCTCCATTGATTGATTGAGCAGAGAATTCCACAGATTCCCCACCCGCTAGGAGAAGCAGTTCCCCGTCATCACTGTCCTAAATTTTCAGAATCTTCAGGCTCTGTCCCTTACTTCGAGTGGAATCAACTTTCCTGCCACTATCTTATCTATCACTTTCAGAATTTTATGTTTTTATCTGATCTCCTCTAATACTTCTGGATTCCGACAAGTATAGTTCCGGGCGACTCAGTTACTTGTCATAGTCGAACCACGATGTGAAATCAGCCGGTGAAACATCTATAAAGCCAGTTTATCCTCACTTAAGTTAGGAGGCTAGAAATGCACGGTACTGCTGACGCCGCCTCACCAGTACCTTGTGCATTTGCAGTAGTACATGCCTGCTCGAAAATTCAATCCCTCTGGCAACAAAGGCGAACATCCCATTTGCTGCACCTGCAAACCAACCTTTATGTGACTGAAGCAAAGTCCCAACTCACAGCAGCATCCTGTAATTGTTTATTACTTGTCGTCCACTTGTCCTTCCCAAGTGAATGACCTCTCAATTTCCAACATTTTACTCCATCTTCCAGACGCTAGTGCATTGACGTAACCTATTTATATTCCTCAGCATGCTCTCGGTTTCCTCGGCAGCCTTTGTGCGGCGATAGATCACGACAGTGATGATGCCAACGTGACCTCATGCTCTATAACAGATGAGGCTATTTATTCATTTCTTTAATTCAGTGATACGGCCCACTCCGCCAAACCTCCACAAAGTCGATCAATCCTGCCGTGACCCAGCTGGACTCCACTATGGGGGCCATAAAGATCAGAAGTTCTGGTCACCTCAGTAGAGGAGGGACGTGTAAGCTTAACAGGAAGCGCAGAAGGAATTCAGCAGAGAGCTGACTGGATTGGAGAGCATTCCCTATGATCAGAGTTTGTGTGTGCTCAGACTTGCTTCTCTTGGAGTGAAGGTGTATGAAAAGTCACTTGGTGGAAGTGTTTGAGAGGAGAAGATCCATAGATAACGTTTGCCTGACCGAAAATTAACAGGGATCCCGACAGCCCGAGCGCTGGGAAGGTATATTCCGGAACGCATAGAAACATCAAAAAAAACCTGAACCACAATAGAGGTCATTCGTTCCACAATGCTGCGCCAATCATGTCCTTCCCTTAGAAATAAACTAGGGTTACCCATACTTCCGTTAATACCCCTCCACTCCTTCACCCCATCCCTGGCATATTTAGTTGTTTGCCTGTTCTCCATCTCCCTCCGGTGCTTCCCCTCCCCCCTTTATTTCCCCTCAGAGCTCCCGACCCATGATCCTTTCCCTTCTCCAGCTCTGTATCATTTTCGCCAATCACCGTTCCAGCTCTTAGCTTCATCCCACCCCTCCGGTCTTCTCCTATCATTTCGCATTTCTCCCTCCCCCCACTACTTTCAAATCTCTTACTATCTTTCCTTTCGGTTAGTACACGACGAAGTGTCTCGGCCCGAAACGTCGACAGCGCTTCTCCCCATAGATGCTGCCTGGCCTGCTGTGTTCCTCCAGCATTTTGTGTGTGTTGTTGTTTGAATCACCAGTATCTGCAGATTTCCTCGTGTTTACCCATACATCTCCATTTTTCTAAGTTCCATGTCACTATCCAGGAGACTCTTAAAAGACCCTATCGGGTCAACCTCCACAACCGTCGCCGGCAGCCCATTTAAAGCTCTCAAAACTCTCTGCGTAAAAACGTACTCCTGACATCTCTTCTGGACCGACTCCAAGCACCTTAAAACTGTGCCCTCTCGTGCTAGCCATTTCCGCTCTGGGATAATAGCCTCTGTCTATCCACATGATCAATGCCTGTCATCATTCTGCACACCTCTATCATGTCATATATCACACCCCGTCGCTCAAAGGTGTATAGGCCGTGTTCACTCAACCTATTCTCATAAGGCATGCTCCCCAGTCCAGGCAATAACCTTGCAAATATCCTTTGCATCCTTTCTAAGGTCTCCACCTGCTTGCTGTAGTGAGGCCACAGCACTCCTAGTGCGGTCTGTTCAGGGTCCTATGTAGCTGCAACATTACCTCTCGGCTCTGAAACTCAGTCACACCATTGATGAAGGCCAATTCACCGTATGCCTTCTTAACTGTAAGGTCAACCCCCGTAGCAGCTTCGAGAGCCCTATGCATTAGAACAACAAGGTCCCAACATCACAGAACTTCATGCGGAACATGACCCGTCTGCAAACACACTCTCACTTCTGTGGGCAAGCCAGTTGTAGATCCACAAAGTAGTGTCCTCTTTCATCCCATGTCTCTTTATTTTCTCAATAAGCCTTGCATGGAGCACCTTATCAAATGCATTCAGCCGATATTTGCTGAAGCGATACCCATTTGAGAGACCTGCCTAGCGATTAGCGTGTCGTTTGAGGACAAGTATGAAAGAGAAGACGGCTTACATTTTATCAACGTTAGTCAAGCGAAAGAGACTATGCACTTACCAGGAACAGCTACACTGGCGAGTACAGGGTAGTAAACCAATTGTAAATTCTTTAGCACTCCCGCGATTCGAAGATCCAAATCCCAGGAAAAGTACTTCGCAATTCCCGCAGCGTTCAGGGCTGCATTTTGCAGATTATGATCCATTGCTGGGATACTCCAGCTACCTGTTCCCGATCCAGACTCCGTCCTCTCTCTATCCAGATCCCGCTGGTCTCTGATAGCAGAGAGTAACGGCACTGACTGAAACGGTCGTGTAGTGGATACATATTAATAGAACAGGCAACGAGCTGCCACAGCTCCGCGGTGACGTCGACAATCCCCACGGATACTCACTTAATTAATTTCTACGGAGTAACAGGTGCAGTTAACCCTTTATTTGCAGTCCTTCAGCTAAGCAATACATACGCAGACTAGAAGTGTATCCAATATTCGCAGCAAATGGCTGCCACCGATGCCTGCTGAGTCTGTAAACAGACACAAAATTGAGACTTGCAGCCAGACGCTGACATACAACCAGTCTGTAAATGAAGGTACATGCATCAAATAAAAAAAACAAGCAATAATGATGATATAAACGGATACAATAATTATTGCATAGATAGCTCTTAAAATTTTAGTTGCGTCGGTACATTATGAATGCAACCGAGTTGAATAATTTCGCAATCATAATTTCCACATGTAGAGAATTGACCAGCGGTCAGTTGCGACGTCGGGTGATTTAGGAAGAGAGGAATTTAATCAGCCCGGGTATAAAAAGCGACAGCGCTTCCTTACATTGAAAAACAGCTTCGACCAGAGTCCGTGTGGCATTTACGTTTGATCAGCAGGAGGAAGGCAGGGTCAAATGCAGAAGCCATCGTCTGAATGGACCGTCAAGCAGGTGATCTTCAGGCTTCTGTTCGCCGAGGAGTCAGCTCAGGGAGGCTTCAGTCAAAGTAGGCAAAAGAAAGGAAAAACACTTGGATAAGACTTTCTTTTTCCGTCCATTCTTCATATCTGATCAGATGGGATAACAGAGATGGCAGGCAGGATAGCTGAATGCTCCTCTTGCAGGATCTGGGAAGGCCTGGAGATCTCCAGTGGCCCTGATGATTACAACTGCGAGAGCTGCCTTCACCTGCAATTTCTAACAATCCGCGCTCAGGGTGTGGAGCTGGAACTGGACGAGCTCCCGATGATTCGGGAGGCAGAAATGATAGACACGTCATATGGGGAAGAATTTACACCGAGGGCACGGGGCACAGGAGACTGTGTGACAGTCAGGAAAGCGAAACGGCTGAAGGGGCCAGGGCACATCTCCCATGTGGCAAATTCCTTCACCTTTTGGATACCATCGCAGAGTTTGGGGGGCGGGAGAATCACCTAACAGTGTTCAGTCACAGTGTTCGGGTCTCATGCACTCAGTTTGACTCTGTGAGTCAGAAGGGAAGTGGGTGTTGAACGGTGTCTGTGTGTGTGGGTTGGCGGGGGGATGGCGGCCGGGGCACAGCTCCCATGTGGCAATCTGAACTAGGTGTGTGAACAGCTCGAAATAGTGGCCCATTGTGTTACCAGTGACAGAGGTACGATGAGTAACGAAGTACTGCACTGCCATTTCCGGGAGTTAAGAGCGAAGTTAAAAGGCAGGACGCTCCTGGATTTGTTGCCCGTGCTACGTGCTTGTGAGGCCGGAAGCAGGAAGGGTATGCAGATTAATAGTTTGCTAAAGAGTTCTATTATATCCCTGACGCCTGGAAATGGATTCTGAAGTCGGGTGCTCAGTAATATTGAGCGCAATGTTAACTGTTAAAGCTAATAAAATGGCTTATTGGTCGTTTTATAATGAAATGGCTTCTCTGTAATATTATCTGACGAGGTGTATGGTCCTGTGTAGCTGCGATGCTTTGGTTATAACTACAGATAACGGGGAACTAACCAATCGGAGACCTGTTATGCTATCTTGCAGGGTGGGAACCGAGAGAGTGTTTGCGGTCTCTTCGATCGACGAGGGGTGTGAAGAGACAGGACGAGTCCGGGACCGTTCGGCGATCGCAGGACGGCGGATACCGGAATTCGACGGTTCGCAGTGTTGTCGGAGGTTCGGAGTTAGTTTATGGACGAACGAGGAAGGCGTAAGATCCACCAAATTATTTAATGCACGAAACTGATAAATTTATTGAGCGGCGCCTTTGTTTAATTTGTTTCACCAAACCACACCACCAAATAAAAGTTAAAAATTGTAATCATTTAATCGTACATTGTGTACTGTCTGATATTTTACGTTGTGTGCTTAGACCTGGCTGCATTACACAGCATCTACGCAAAGATGACTAAACAGATTGACAGGGCCTCCGGTCGTTTCCCCTGGCGAACGTCAGTTCATACAGCCGAGTGTTACATTTGTGGGGTCTCGTCTGGCTGTGTGATCACCCTGTTTAAAGTTGTGTTGTTATGTCGGCAGCCGGGTTCGAGAGTTGGAGTGCGACGTAATGTTGGCCAGTGAGCAATACGTGAGTATAGAGTTGAGTAGAGGCTCGTACCCTGGATGAAGTGTTACTTCGACGTTTGAGTATCGTTCAAGCTGCTGGCAAAGTTGAAATGCTACCTCGAAAGTTTGATTTTGAGACGAGAACAGACCTAGTGCTAGTGCAAACAAGCATGGACCTACGAGGGGCGAAGTTGCCAGAGTTTATTGGTGTCCCAGGGGAGGCGGGACCATGGCGTCTGCAAACGATCAGGAGGGAAGAGTCGGAGGTCAGCGAGCTGGGCTGCCAGAGTATGAGGGCGGAGATCTTAGGGAACGAATTCTCTCGTTACTGAGGGTGGAGAGGAAAGTGTGGTCAGATTTGGGAAACTTGTTTATTTCCCGTCCCCCAGCGAAAGCTGAGAGTTTCGACCTGGCATCTGTCATTACCTCCCTGGCGAGAAAGGCAAGGGGCCCCGCCAGAAGATAAGAATTTTCTCTGGGATAAAGCCAAGCCATGAAGGTGAAGAGGATTATGAGACATGGAAGAACAAACTTCGCAGTTGTTAAGTGAGAGTGGCAGTGCCCGGAAGATGAATTGCGACAGTGATTGGTTGAAAGTTTGCCGGGAGTGGCGGCGGAGGTTGTTCGAGTCGTGAAGGATAACCAGCCCTCGGCCTCTAACGCTGAGTATTTGGAGGCATTGAAGAGTGCTTTTGGGTTGACAGGGAGCTCCTAGGGGAGTTTCAAAACATGTGTCAGGTCAAGGGTGAGAGGCTCTTCGCGTAGCTTTGTCGGCAAGAGAGGCGTCTTAATGGCTGCGGCGCCGAAGGCTCATTCGGGCCTCTGAGGTAGATCAGTTAAGGATGGGCAGGGAACTAGAGGTTCCCAGGCTGAGGACAGGATTGCTCGGAGTCTCCTGCTTTCCTATAAAACGCACTACTCCATCTTTCGTTCAGCTGATCGGAGAGGTGAGGGGGATGGGAACGCGTTGAGGCCGCGGGAGGACTCTGTCAACCTTGCGGTGAAGTCATCAGACCCAGCTCCACCCGGGAATAGATAAAGGGGGTATTGGCAGAGCTGACAACTGAGAAGTTGCTGGGGTTCAGGGTAGGTGTGGACCCTCAGTTTGACGGACTGGAGAGTCACCCTTCCAACTCAGGGCACAGACAAAGCAGAGGGCTGCGGGATGCGAGGGATCCGCGAGAGGAGGGGAGGCCGGATTTGTGTGCGATAACTGTGGGGAAGAGGGCCACTTGCGTCTGGAATGTGAGAGGCAGGTATCCCCTCGGAGTGCGCGTCCCTGGGTATCCAAGCAGGGAGAGGTGTCGGGAAAGGTAGAGGAGACCCAATGAGGGAACGGCAAAGGGTAAAAACACAGGTGTATTAAAGGTTTTCCCCTCAACAGAGAACCCACTACTGCGGATTAACTCCGTGAGAACCATACTTTTATATCAGAATGGAAACAAAGTCACCCTCACGGGCTACTTGGAGACACAGTCCAACCTCCGATCGTTTTTTGTAAATTGGTTTCTTCTGTTTCAAACCTTTCCTTTCTCTCAAATCTGCAAACTTTTTCTAGTTCCAGCTACTTGTGAGAGTCATTTTTCAATACTCCGGATCTGAAAGTTTATACAAGCGGCCGACTCATTGGTGTCTTCCATTGACCGAGTCCATCTTGATTCTGACTGTTTGTCTCTGTGTCCTCGTATATTTAAAAACAAGCCTCAGAATAAAATGTAAACTTTCATTATCCTTCAAATAACGTCAACTTTCTCACCACAGCAACAGAGCAATTTTTATACTCAGCCGAAATCCAACAGTATCGAAAAGTCATTGTCTCGGCCTTTTAAGTGACAGTCCACAGAAAAAAAATGAACCCTGGTTTATAAAATAAATCGAAACACCTGTTCGTGGACATATAATTCAGTAACTCTGCTGTTTGAGTCACTCATTTGCAAAAATAAAAAAAAGAAATGTAGAACTGTTTGCCGCCAGCAGGTGGCAGAGTCTGATGCAGAGATTGATGTTGCAATTCACAATTCGCATTTTAATCAGAACAAATAAAGAACAGTCCATAGTTAATGTCAAACAGTGAGTCCTTCCTGGGGATTATGATATATATAACCGACTCGGATGTTTGCAAGTAGGCTGATTAGTAATTTTGCAGAAGATTACAAAAATACGCAAAGTACCGGGTAATTTTCACGCGATGGTTTCAAATGCACTGTAAACGGCAAGACGTTTCCACAGCGAGACGTGTGTACAAGGGTTGCAGTTACTGGTGTGGTGATCGAGGCACAAGTAAATGTTGCCTTTAAAAGAAGCCGATCCAGACATGTGCATCTGAGGAAAATGGAAGGATAAGCTCGTTTTACAAGCATAAAGAATTAGTTAGCAACTATGGAAAAATTTTAAATCTACAACATATTAAATGAACTTCGGACCACAATGCTGTGCCAAGCATCTACTTACCTTATTAATTTCCTAGTGTTTGCGATAGGCCTCTATTTATTAAAGCTCCATGTGCCAATCCAGTAGTCGCTTAAAAGACCCTATGGTATCCGCCTTCACCACTGTCATCGATATCCTTTTAGACACACTCACCAATCTCTGAGCGGAAAACAGAACCTGACATCGCCTCTGTACCTCCTTTCAGCAGATTAATGCTGTGCCCTCTGGTGATAGTCATTTAAACCCTGGGATAAAGCCTCTGACTATTCATCTGATCAATGCTTCTCAGCAGTTTATACAGATCTGTATGGTCACCACTCATCGTCCGTCTCTCCAAGGAGAAAATACCTATTCTAGTAAGGCATGCCCCCGCCCCCCACAATCCACGGACCATATTTGTAAATCTGCTCTACACCCTTTATATGTTTTCCACATCCTTCTTGTAGTGAGGCGACCAGATGTGGGCACAGCATTCCGGTTGGGGTCTGACCAGGATCCTCTTTAGATGCAACGATACCTCTCGCCTCTTAAACACAATCCCGCGATTGATGAAGGCCAATGCACCGTATGCCTGCTTAACCACAGAGTCAAAGTGCGCAGCTGTTTTGAGCTTCCTACAGACTCGGGCCCCAGGATGCCTCTGAACCTCAACACTGCCAAGCGTCTTGCCATTAATACTATATTCTGCCATTATATTAGACCAACCAAAATGAACTACTTCACACTTACCTGGGTTGAACTCCATCTGCGACTTCTTTGCCCAGTTTCCATCCTATTAACGTCCCACATTCACCTCCGATAGCCCTTCACAAAATTGCAACTTCTCCATTCCCAATTAATGATGCAAAGATCATCTTCAGCGGATCAGCAATCTCCTCCCTCGCCTCCCGCAGTTACCTGGGGTACATCTCATCCGGTCCCGGTGACATCCTACTTGATGCTTTCCAAAAGCTCCAGCATATCCAGTTACAAAGATGTAGTTGCTCAATCATTTCAGTTTGCTGCAAGCCTTCACTACATTCACCAAGATCCTTTTCCATAGTGAATACTGAAATAAATAATTCATTACGTACTTCTGGCTATTTCCTCCGGTTCCATACACACTTTCCCACTGTTACAAGTGATAGGTCCTATTCGTTCACATCCTGTACCTTACTTCCACCCACAAAGATTCCGAGACAATTCCACCATGACGTCCCCCTTTTCTGCAGCCGTGACACTCTCTCTGATCAACAGTGCCACGCCCCCTCCACTTTTTCCTCCCTCACTGTCCCAAAGGCCACTGCATCATAAGACCATAAGACAAAGGAGCAGAAGTCGGCCATTCTGCCCATTGTGTCTGCTCCGCCATTTCATCATGAGCTGATCCAATCTCTCCTTTAGTCCCATTCACCCGCCTTCTCACAATAACCTTTGATGCCCTGTAGTCCCTGTAAAGGCGACCACAACGCAGCTCCATGTGCTGATCCACGGTCTAAGCTCATACGCTTTGGTCACAATACTCCTTGCGTTAAAATAGACACATCTCAAAACGTCGGCCTGAGCACGTCCCATCTCTTTCACCTGTATACCCTCCCTCTCCCACTGTGGATGAACGTTCTCCATTTGTGTGCAAACCTCCTCTTCTTCATTTTCTTAAGTTCGGTTTTCACCCCCCAACAATTCCAGTTTAAACTCTCCACAGTAGACTTAGCAAACCTCCCCGCCAGGATATTGTACCCTCCGGGATTCAACTGCAACCTGTCCTTTTGTACAGTCACACCTGCCCCAAAAGAGGTCCCAATGGTCCAGAAATCTGAATCCCTGTCTCCTGATCCAATCCCTCAGCCACGCATATATCCTCCACCACATTGTATTCCTATTCTCGCTGTCGCGTGGCACAGTCAATAATTATCCGGAAGTTACTACCTTTGCGGTCCTGACTCTCAACTTCCTTTCCGACTACCTATAGTATTTTTTCTGGACCTCTTCCCTTTTCCTATCAATGCCATTGGTATCAATATGTACCACGACCTCCGGCTGTTCTCCCTCGCAATGCAGGATATTATGGACTCAATCTCAAACTTCCCGGACCCTGACACCTGGGAGGTAAACTATCATCCGAGTTTCCTCCCTGCGTCAACAGAATCGCCTGTACGTCCCCCTAAATATAGAGACCCCATCACTAATGTCTTCCCCTTCCTTTCCCTACCCTTCTGAGCCACAGGGCCGGACTTTGTGCCAGATACCACGGCTACTGATGCTTCCCCGAGGAAGGCAGTACCCCGACCCGCCCCCCAAAATAACAATATTCAATCAGGAGTACTTATTGTCAAGAGGTTCCACAACAGGGGTACTCTCTAGTACCCTACAGTTCCCCTTCCCTCTCCTGATTCTTGTTCCGGTGTGACCACCCCCCTATAAATCCTTCATTTGGCCTCTTCGCTCTCCCCGACCATACGAAGGTCATCGAGCAGTAGCTCGACACACCGGGTCCAGATATGGCCGTCTGGGAGGATGGGAGACTCCAAGGCCTCCCACATCTGACACCGAGCACAGACAACAGGCCTCAGACTCATACATCTGTTCCGCAACTATCACCGGCAAGCCGACCTCAAGGTTACATGGTGTTTTGGAGGAATTGGAAGGTCTTTAGATGGGATGGCGTGGCTCTGCAATTAAAGAACAGCAACAGCTCAGTAAAAAGATGTGACATAGGATCGTAATCTGTGGAATCATTGTGGGTTGTGTTAAGAAACTGACAGCGTAAAAGGATCCTCATTGGAGGTATATACAGGTCTCCCGACAGTAGCTGGAATACAGACCACAGATTTCAACAGGAAAAATGTTGTCGATGTCATGATAACCATGGGCTGTTCTAAATGCAGCTCGATTGAGTTGGTTAGTTTTAACAGCCTGTCCTTAAGCCGGCTTGTGGATCAGCTGCACTGGATTGGGTGTTAAGAAATGAATTGGAAATGATTAGTGAGCTTAATGTTATCGAACCTTTAGGCAGCGGTGTTCACAATAGAGTAGAGTTCAGAAATATATAATGGCGAAATTTAAAGTCCTACGCAGCAGTATTTTATTTGGATAAAAGAAATTACAGTAATATGAGCATGGTCTTTCCAAAATAAAAATTGAAGGAGACGCTGTCAGGATTGTCTGCAGGGCAGAAATACGGTGAGTCTCTGGTGAAGCAGAGGAAAGTGAAGAATACATGCTTTCTAAAAACAAACAAATAAATACTCAAATGACGAATTAGCACAATCGTGGCAAAATGTAAACGCAAAAGTTAAGGCATACAATCTGTGTCCTTGTGTTTATTTAAGGCAGAGATTTCTGGATATTTAGCATCAGTAAATATGTAATGGGAAGCCAGCTGGGGGAGCCACGGAGAGAAAACAAGGCATGTGGGTCGTGTTCGAGATGACATAAGGGCTGAGAGGACACAATGTGACCTGTGAAGTCTTCTTCACATCTCAGGAGCTTGGTCAGACGCTCCTGAAGAAAAAAATCACAATGGTGGGCACTGTGAGGCGGAACAAGCCTGAGCTGCCGCCAGCTGTGATTGCAACAAGGGGGAGAGACGTCTTGTCTTCCAAGTTTGCTTTCACCCATGACACCACAGTTGTCTCGTATATACAAAAGACGAACATGAATGTCATCCTTATGAGCACATCACATAAGGCTGCAGAGGGCAGCGCTCAGCAGGACAGAAAATCAGCCATCATCCTTAAATATAATGCCAACAAAGGAGGAGTGGACACCCTTGACAAAGTAACAGGCACACACCGCTGCAAGCGGAGAACAGCCCGCTTCTCTCTCGCTATATTCCATAATATCATTAACATATCGAGCTACAACCCCTTTGTCATACGGAGTGAGCTAACCCCTACCTGGAGGGCAAGCAAGATGAAAATTAGGAGGTTATTTCTGGATGATTTTGGTAAGACTCCTTTTATGCAAAGGCGACAGCACCTTCCCCGCACAGCAGCCTCAGCAGCACTGGTAAGGGCAGTGCGGCGATCTGAACCTGACCCTGGTCAACAACAAGTCCCACAAGAAGCCAACAAAAGGGGACAGAAGAGAAGGAGATGCAACGGCTGCTTTGCAGAAAAGGACTGTAAAACACTGAGAACTTGCACTCTCCCTGCTCTCTGAAGCATTAATTAGAGATGAATCAGCAATTTAATAATGTCAGATAAGCTACTTCTGCATTCTAAAAATATCTGTGTTTCACAATTTGGTATAGACACTTGTATGAGGGGATTCTTGGGCCGGGTCAAACTTGATCCAGACCATATTGTGAAGGTATAGAATATGAACAGTATGTAAGGGTTAATTCAGCATATTGTGGTGTTTGTAAAGCATTGATTTTTGTATGTTTTGTGTGCTTGCAATGGCTTTATCTGTTGAATAAGTTGTTGTTGTTCTTTGTCTGTCGTCTGTTACTATATCCGGACGGTTATTATAGATTGTCCCGTCTGTAATTACTGCTCGGTAGTCATATAATTTGTTCCAATATGGCTGTTCTATTTATAGGTAGTTGTTGTGTCTTTTCTGCTTTTCAGCAGCTGGTGAAACCTCATGTCCAGATATAGCCATTCACGCTCATTTCTCATTTGCTCGGAACTTTCGGACTATCCTGGTGGTGTTTAATAATGTGGCCTACTGAAGATGTCCATGAATATTACTGCTTAGTTCCTTTACTGATTGGACGGCGTGATCAGTGGAGTTCCGCATCAATCGGTGTTGGGACCGCTTCTTATCCCTTTGTACGTCAATGATTTGGATGAAAAATTTGATTGCTTCATGACAGGGTTTGAAATAGACATAATGAAGAAGAGGCAAAGAATTATGAAGGAATTTAATGTCGGGAAGAGTCCAGTCTTACTCTTTGGCAGAGGGAAAGAGGTGTGGACTGTTTCCGAAATCGGAAGAGCGTTTTAATTGAAAAATCTGAGTTGCTGAGCGACAGGAAAATCTGCATGTTCAGTGAGTTGTGAAGCAGACAAATGCATATTCCAATCCGTTTTCAGAGGAGTGGTTTACAAATAATCTCGTTCGCCTTATAATAAACTGTATACTCTCTGTAGATGCCTGGACTATTTTAACAACGGGGAGAACACTGAAACAAGCAGTGGTGCAGAGCGTTTTGGGAAGCCTGCCAACAAGAAAATTTGCAGAAAGTTGAGGAAGACAAATGCAATGTTAGCATCCATTTCCAAACGACTGGGATATAAAAGCAACTCTTTAGAAAACTATTATCTCTATAATCTTCAAGCTTCATCCCTGAGAAGCCAGCAGCACGGGCAGCAAATCCTGGAGGACCTGCCTTTTAACTTAACTCTTAACTTCCGGAACCGGCAGTACAGAACTTCGTCACTCATCGTACCAATATCATTGGTAACTCAATGGGCCACGATTTTTTGCTGTTCACTCACCCAGCTACGAAAGCTGAGGACTCGATCCGAGATATCCGTCACGTGGTCGCCGATAGAACCACCTGTCCGTACCACTAATGAACAACCTATCACTACATCGTGACCTTCACGCTGCCGCGCCTCCCACCAGCACACCACACACAAAGACACCGCTCAACGATCACTTCCCTTCTGAGTCACAGAGGCAAGCTAAGAATCTGAGACCCGACCACTGTGACTGAATACTGTTAGGTTATTTTCCTGCACCTCCCCCACCCCCCAAACTGCGCGACAGTATCGAAAATGTTGAAGGAGATGGTCACATGGGAACTCTGCGCTGGCCCCTTCAGCCTTTTCTCCTTCATGACTGTCACACAGTCTCCTCTGTCCTGCGTCCTGGGTCTAACTGTCTCTCGATATGTCCTGTCAATCACCACTTCAGCCTCCCGAATGACCTGGAGCTCAGCCATTTCCAGCTCCAGCTCCTTAACGCGGAATATTAGAAGCTGCAGCTGAACGCAGCTCTAGCAGCTGTCATCGTCAGGGTTACTAGAGTTCTCTATGTCTTCCCAGATCCCGCAAGTGGAGCATTCAACTATCCTGCCTGGCGTCTCTGTTATCCTATCTGATCAGACGTAAAGAAGGAAAGGGAAGAAAAAGTCTTAGCCAAGTGATGTTCTTTTCTTTGCCTACTTTGACTGAAGCCTCTCTGAGCTGACACCTCGGCGAGCAGAAGCCTGAAGATCACCTGCTGGCCGTCCATTCAGACGACGGCTACTGCATTGAAGTCGACTTCCTCACGCGGATCAACGACAAACACCGCCTGGTCGCGGGTCGAAGCTGCTTTTCACTGTAAGGACCCGCTGTCGCCTTTCATACACGTGCTTAGTGAGGTCCTCTCCTCCCAAATCACTCGACGTCCCGATTGGACACTGGTCAAAGCTATTTATCTGACAATTATGATTGCGAAATTATCTAACACGGTAATATTTACTATCTACCTGTCCAACTATAATTTTCAGAGCTATCTATGCAATAATCACATTAATTTGTTTCTGTCATCATTGTTATTAATTTTATTTTTTATTTGCTGAGTGTACCTCCCTTTCCAGACTGTTTTTATGTCAGTGTCACAGCCGACCTCTGGTATTATTAGATACAGTTCCAATCTGCGGTTGTATTACTACTCTGACTGTCTACAAATAAAGGGTTAACTGCACCTCTCATTCCGTAGAACCTAATTAAGGGAGTGTCCGTGGGTATTGTCGACGTCACCGCGGAGGTATGGCTGCTGGTTACCTGTTCTATTAATATGCAACCCTTACAATGACAGGTTTAGTGAGAGCTGCCACGATCCGGTATCAGAGACCAGCGGTCTCCAGATAGTGAAACGACAGAGGCTGGATCGGAAACAGTGACCTGGACTTTCCCAGCAATGGATCGTAATCTACGAGATGCATCGCAGAATGCTGCGGAAATTGCAATGAATATCTTATGGGCGCATCAACTCCTTGTTGAAAATTAT
The DNA here is from genome assembly GCF_048418815.1 of Hemitrygon akajei. Taxonomy (NCBI): domain Eukaryota; kingdom Metazoa; phylum Chordata; class Chondrichthyes; order Myliobatiformes; family Dasyatidae; genus Hemitrygon; species Hemitrygon akajei. The sequence goes on along the minus strand of NW_027331926.1, from coordinate 855,755 downwards.
GAAATACTGAGGTTGGATTTTCGAATCAGATATGTTCTGAGGATTTTCCAACTGGTTTACTACCCTGTAATCGCCTTTGTTGCAGTTCCTGGGAAGTGTATCGTCTCTTCCTCTTGTTTAAAGATGAAAAAATAAGTCAGCCAATACTTTTCAAGATTCGGATGTTCACAACATATGAATGAATGAAGCTTCGCCATTATTACATCTGACACAATATGCTCTATGTACCACCTTAAATTGTATGAGGGAATGACAAGCACATAACGATGAGGTATTAACCAGTTTAAATTTTTCATTCCATGTTTCCTCAGATATTTGATGTCTGTAAATCCTGATCCCGGAGATTCTTAAGTTTGTCTAAAGGAACATTCCTCGCCTCCAGTAACATACCATAAATATTAGATATTGAACTATTATGAAAAGGTGTCAAACTAACATTTACGTTTTAAGCATATCCCTCTGACGGCCCTATTCGGTATTGTTGCAGGACAAGATATTAATCTGAAGGCATCTGATTTACACATTTTATCCTTTAGCTCTCTATAAGCTCCGATGACGCTTTTGTTTAAAGGGAAAGATGATTTTTTCCTGCTCCTCATGCTCAATGGTTTTACGACGTTCTGCTATTTTTGAATTTAGAGAAAATTTGTGGTTCAATTTCTGAATCTCGTCAAGACTGTCAAACATTATTGGGACCTGTTCTGATTTATTCTAAACATTCTATCTGTTTTTTAAACTCAGATGTTGGCTATCAATAATATTTATTTTATGACAAGGCATTTTACCTTATTTTCTCCTGATGAACAGCTTCGGTTTTGTTAAGGTTTACATTGTTTTTTTCTCTAAGAAATTATTATCGTTCAGTGTTGCTATTGATTAACTTATATGTATACGGGGTAATGAGATTAATATTATTATTAAGTAAACAGTCGTTCTTTTAAACATGTTTTTTTTACTTTTTACATACACTTTCTTCTACTCTGTGCTCTTCTGTGTAGAAACTAAAAAAATATTGGGAAAGAAAAAAAATATATAAGCCGGCTTTTCTTTCAAACCTGTCTTCTAACGACACGCCAATTGCATGGCAGGTCTCTCAAATCGGTATCGCTTCAGCAAACACCGGCTGAATGCATTTGATAAGGTGCTCCATGCAAGGCCGCATGGGATCCAAAGGGACATTGCTTTGAGAATTCAGAACTGCCTTGCCCACAGAAGTGGAAGTGTGCTTCCAGACAGGTCATATGCTGCATGGAGGTCGGTGATCTTGGCACTCGAAGCCGCTACGCAGTTTGACCCTATGGTGAAGGAGGTATACGGTGCGTTGGTCTTCATCACACGTGAGATTGAGTTTAAGAGCCAAGAGGTAATATTGCAGCTATGCAGGACCCTGGTCAGACCCCACTTGCTGTACTCTGCTCAGTTCTGTTTGCCTCACTGCAGGGAGGATGTGGAAGCGATAGAAATGGGACAAAGGATACTTACAAGGATGTTGCTTGGATTGTGAAGCATGCCTTACGAAAATAGGCTAAGTGAACTCGGCCTATACTCCTTAGAGCGACGGAGGATGAGAAGTGACATGATTGCGGCGTGCAAGATGATGGGATGCATTGATCATGTGGATAGTCAGAGGCTTTTTTTTCCCAGAGCGGAAATGGCTAGCACGAGAGGGCACAGTTTTTAGGTGCTGGAAAGTAGTTACAGAGGATATGTCAGGAGTAAGTTTTTTTTTTACGCAGAGAGTGTTGAGTGCCTGGACTAGCGTGCCGGCGACAGTGGTGGAGACTGACCAGACAGGACCTTTTAAGAGACTTCTGGAAAGTTACATGGTGCATAAAAAAATGGAGGGTTATGGGTAACCCAAGGTAATTTCGAAAGGAAGGACATGAGTGGCACAGCGTTGTGGAAAGATGACTCCACATGTTTCTATGTGTCCATGCATTAAGGAATATACCTTGCCAGCTTTCGAGTTGGGTCAGGGCAGGATTAACAGGATTTGCAGATGTTTGGTGGAGTGGACCGTATCGCTGAATTAAATAAATAAATAAATAAATAGTCTCACCGATATAGAGCATGAGGTCACATAGGCATCTTCACTGCTATGATCTTTCGTCGGCACAAACACTGCCGAGGAAACTGCGAGCCTGCAGAGTGTCATAAACAGGTTAGCCGAATGTACTAGTGTCTGTTATATGGAGTACAACGTTGGAAAATCCGCGGTCATCCACTTGGGAAGGACAAATGGAGGAAAAAGGATGCTGCTGTGCATAGGGACTTTGTTTGAATCACAAAAAGGTTGTTTTTCCGGTGTAACAGGCTTTCGAGAAGGCAAATAGCATGTTCAGCGTCGTTGCCAGAAGGACTGAATTTTCGAGCAGGGAGGTTATGCTGCAATTGCACAAGGTGCTGGTGGGGCGGCGTCTGGAGTACTAATCATCGAAAACATACAGCACAATACATGCCCTGCGGCCCACAAAGTTGTGCCGAAAATGACCCTACCTTAGAAAGTACTGGGCTTACCCATAGCCGTGTACTTTTCTAAGCTGTATTTACCTATCCAAACGTCTCATAAAGGACCCTATCGTATCCACATCCACCACCGTTGCTGGCAGCCCATTCCACGCACTCACCATTCTCTGTGTAAAAACAATTACCCCTGACATTGCCTCTGTACCTACTCCCGAGCTGCTTAACCTGATGTGCAGACATTTCAGCCCTTGGAAAAAAAGCCTTTAACTAACCACGCGATCAATGCCTCTCATTTTCTTCTTCACCTCTATCAGCACTGTGCAAGTTTGGTCTCCAGACTTGAGAAAGGATAAAATGGCTTTGTATGAAATTCACTGGTTGATTCTGGAGATGAGAAGGTGTGACTATAACGAGAAATTCAGGTCCCTTTGACGGTACTCACTGGATTTCAGAAGGATGAGAAGAGATAATATAGAAACATAGAAAATTATGAAAGAGTTAGATAAGATACAGAAGGATTTTTTTTTCCACCGGTAGGTGAGACGAGAACCACGTGACAAAGCCTGAAGATTCTGGGGAGTAAATTTAGGACGGTGATGAGAGGGAACTGCTTCTCCCAGCGGATGGGGAATCTCTGGAATGCTCTGCTAATTCAAGCAGTGGAAACTACCTCAATTGATATATTTAATACAGCTTGGTATATCTTTGTTGCATAGTGGAAGTATTAAGGGCTATGAAGAAAAGGCAGGTTTGCGGCGATGATTCCACGATCAGATCAACCATGATCATCTTCATTGCCGGAGCATGACAGACCGAACAGATGGACTATTTCTGCTCTAATTGCTAATATGCTTATGTACTCATGTTCCCTCATTTTCGCAGTTGAGGGGAGTTGAATTTCTGTCAAAGTGATACTTGATTAATTAACCTGTTCATTATTCTCTTAAAACATCCCCTTTGCAACTCCATCTTCTGGTGCCAGAGATAAGAATACATTCCAGTCATTGATTGATATCACTGCTCAGCCCATAAGCCTCGGGAGCTGAATTCGGCCATTAGAGCACCAAGCCTTCTCCGCCATTCCGTCAGCTCTGATAGCTCAACCACATTCTAGCGTCCACTCCCCGTATCCATTGATGTCACGACGAATCAAGAGCCTATCACCCATCGCTGCAAAATGTGCCAATGAACTGGCCCCCCCAAAGCTGTCTGCGGCATTAAGTCCCACACATTCACCAGCCTCTGTGTAAAGAAATTTGTACCCATCACTGTTCCAAAGGATGTCTTTCCTTTGTAAAAACTCGTTTTCATGTGCAGACTCCCCCACTGCAGAAGCTACCTCTCCGCGTCCACGGTAACTCGGCCTTTGAACATTCGATAGGTTTCAGTGAGAGTCCCTTCACTCTCCTGAACTTTAGCAGGTACTTAATAATCACTGCTGACTTAACACAGCCTCCCGATATTCTCCTTAGCAGATACATCAATTCCATGTCCATCTCTGCTGTCGGAAGCGCTATCGATTAAAATAATTGTTTTCAGAGAATGTTTCCATCCAAATCTGTATTAATAGTCTTTATCTCACTTCGCACAGTGAACGTGGTGACAAACTTCATCCTGTCGCGGGGAAAGTGCGGTCTCTCCAAAGGTGTCACAAGGTACCTGGTTGCCATGGTAGCAGCTGATCAGCTGGTCGTTCTCTTCGATCTGGTATTGAGCAAGATTCCGGGGACATACATCCCAATTGAGGTTTTGCTCTGCTCTCGTCGTGTTCCTGTGTGTAATATCCACGCCGTCGTATTTTACGCTGCCACGGACTTTTCTGTCTGGTTCACAGTCACTTTCACCTTTGATCGATTTGTCGCCATTTGTTTTCAGAAGATGAAACGAAAATACTGCACCGGGAAAACGGCGACTCTGGTTCTGGGGACAGTGACTGTGCTGAGCTGCGTAAAGAACATTTTTTGGTACTTTTTGCTCGATGTTAACTTTTTCCGTGCTGTGTGTGCGTTCTTTTCGTTTTTTTCCTATCGCAGAAGGCAACATTTCCACTGATTCATTCTCTCTTCACCCCAATATTCCCTTTTGTCCTGATTCTCCTGTTAAACAGTTTTACGATCAGGCACGTCTTAGTGGCCGGCCGATCCCGGAGGAGACTCCATGGTTCGCGCGATGGCGAGACGTCCGCCGACCCGGAGATGAAGAACCGCAGGCAATTCCTCCTGTTACTGCTGGTGATGTCGTGGAATTTCATCCTGCTGTGGGCGCTACTGACGGTGAATTCCATATGGGATAGCCTGTTTGTTTACATTCACGTGATACCCCCAACTTCTTTGCGGGAGCTGGGCTACATGCTGCAACTGCTGAGCTGCTGCACCAACACGGCCCTTTACGCCGTGGTCCAGGCCAGGTTCAGGGTGCAGCTGAAGGAGACGGTGAAATCGCCCTTAAGTCTAATGGGAAAGTTCACTCGCTGATGTCAGTACCGCATGAATTTCCGGTGAGGCTTCTCCCATATCGATCAAATTACCCATTTCGTTTCAGGGGTTAATTGGCTATTGTAAATTGAAGGGTCGCTCGGACCGTGAAACTTTGTACCAACCAATGACCGACGGTTGGGATCCGACTGGAAGGAAGACGTTTGAGGCGACCTGTGCCGGTAGGCTGATGCATAATACCGAGCTGCATTGGATGGCATGGATTCAAATTTGTCATGGACTTAGAGGACAGAGGGTAGTGGTGGAGGGCAGCCATTCTACATGTGACAAGTGCTGGAGATGTTCTGGCGCTTAACTTGGATGAAAATGGGATGACTCATAAATATGCTTGCAGGAACACAAAACGTGATGGAGTTGTGGATGTTGAAGGACCTTGGTAAAAGGGAAGGATATTTGAAAGTGTGGTCATGAAATAATAACTTTTTTTTAATTAATGCGACAGTTCAGTCTCTGTTATTTGGAAACGATAGAGTAATACCGGAATATCTCGTCGGCAGGTAACTCAATGACTCTGCTCTTTGATGCTCTCTGCAACAATAAAAAAGAAACAGATTTATATGCCGCCAGAAGGTGGCAGTCGACAATGCAGAGATTTCAGTGTTGTCACACAGGAATCTAATTTTAATCACATCGGAGAAATAACAGTCCACAGGTAACGTTCGGCAGTGAGTTGTTCCGCGGTTTGTGATATGCATAAATTACTCGGATGTATACAAATGATCTGATTAATAATCTTGCATCGACACAAAAAAAACATTTACTTTAAGACATACACAAATCGACGGAGGATCTTCGGGCCGTAATTTCAAATGAACTCTAAATATCAAGACCTTTACACAGAGAGCAGTGGGTGCATGGGGTTCACTTCATACTGTGGTGGTTGAGGCACAAGGAGGAGTGACCTTGAAGAAAACCTGAGACAGACATGTGCCTATGACGAAAATGTAAGGACATGGTCATCATGCAGGCAGGTAGGATTAGTAAGCGATTATATTACCAATTTAACTGGTTGATCACAACTGTGGGATGAGAGGATTGTTCTGCTGCTGTAAACTTCCTATGAAGCGAACGAACAACTCACACTTTGGAAACTCTCTTTCTGGATTGGAAAGGACGAGGGGCCGGCTGAGGAGATGATGTGGCGGATTACCTACTGACCTGGGGAATATGAAAGTAAGTTGTAACGTTCTCGCTCGGGTGTGAAGTAACGCCGAGGTAAACGTCGAGATAAACCAGAATCAATGCAAACGAGACCGCAGTAAGATTAACCATTTACTGTTCACTCTTCAAATTAACGCATGGTGAAAACTGTTGAAAAACAATACAAGATTGGTACAGTGTTTGTTCCCTTCTAAATATCACATTTACATTGTGAATACTTGCAAAGGTAAAACTACAATAACTACATTACATTAAAGTGCAGCATACAGTCAGAATCTAGCTGCTCCATTGGCTGCTTTAGATACACTTCAATACAAACTATCCCGACTCTTTAACTGACGAAAAGGTAAACCTTACCGACCGTCGTTACTTTTAACAGAATCGGCGTTAACATTCTAACTCAAAATACCGATTATCTAATGACTTACAGCGTTGCTTTCACTGTGTCTTTGGTGCATAGAGAGACCCTAGTCAGCGTTATGGTGGCACATGTGAGTGACCCCCACCCTTGCGTGAATCTCAAACCGGTAATTCCCCACAAGACGCGGCGAACCCGGATGTGACGTCATCGCAGCCGCTATGTATTACAGACAAATCGATTGATTTAAACAATCCTAACTTTAACTAAAAAAATGCTAACAAATTACTACGCGAAAATATTATAAACTAAATAACTGCCATAAAGGCAGCACACTCCCCGTTTGACCTTCGTAAGGTCACAATGAACATAATACAAACTTCAGTCTCTAAATCAGTCATTAGGTAGAAGTAGAATGACTTCTGTAACAGGCCTTTGGTAAATTTTCCCATCGCCTTGGTCGGTTGTTTTCAACTCGACTTTCCTGACATGTCCATCCCTACTAGGGAATGTGGCAGTGATTCTGGCCATTGGCCAGCAGTTGCCGGCGATTTGCTTGTCCCTGAGCAGGACTAAATCTCCAACTTGAAGGTTCCTTCTCCATTGCTTCGTGTACAGATCCTTATCGGAGAAGTCCCCTGGTGGAGGGGCAGCTTCTGCCTTCTGCATAAGGAGCATTGATGGCGACAGTATGAAGGGGTTTTCCGGGTCAGAAGACACGGGTAGGAGTGGTCGTGCATTCATAATGGCTGTGACCTCTGCCATTGGTGTGCCCAGTACCTCTTGGGTCGATCGGATGCTTTGCTGCATCTCAGGTTTCCTTTCCGTGGTTTTTTGCAAGGGCGTGAACCGCTTGACTGCCTGCTCTTTGTTGTTTGGCAAGCACTGGCGTGGTTCACTGAAAGGTAGTGGGGCGACCCCACTATTTGCTTTTTCTCTGAATACCTTGGTGTCCTCTGTTTTTAAGATGATGGCGTCTTGAGCCGATGGAGCAAGTTTATTATCGTGCTCCTTATGAGCAAAGACAGACTGACCCAGCGTCTCGTCAGTTACTTTGCGCTTGTTAAAGCCTTGTGGTGCTTCCTGGACCCACATGGAACTTGTGCGGGGTTGAAGAATCATATGGCGGCTACTCTCTAGCACATTGGTCTTGAGTGTGTTAACCGTTGATTTGTGTTCGTTGCCAGGGCACACCTCTCCTATCACCACCCAGCCCAGATCCAGGCGTTGGGCAAAGGGGGCGTCGTGTGGTCCATTGACCTGCTGCCTAACGTTGTGTACCCGGAGGACATCCCTCCCTAATAGCAGGAGTATTTCTGCTTCTGGATCCAGCTCTGGGATGTGTTTGGCGATGTGGTGGAGATGTGGTTGGTGTAGCACCGCACTTGGCGTCGGGATCTCAGTGCGGTTATTCAAGATTTTCTCGCACTCTACGAGGGGGGGAGACAGATGAGGACTTTACCATCCAGGGACTCGATCTGGAAGCCTTCGGCCCTCCTTCCGTAAGTTTTCATGTTGCCTGAGCAAGTTCTAAGGTAGTATGGGAACTGCTCACTCTCAATGTTGAACAAGTTAAAGAACTCTGGACTGACTAGCGAGCGGTTGCTCTGATCGTCCAGAATTACGTAGGCTTTGATGGCCTTGTCTTTGGCTCCCTTAGGGTACACCTTAGTGAGAAAGATCTTTGAACAAGAACGGCTTGCCTGAGCTTGACCGCAAACTTCCGTACAGCTCGAGCTGACAACAGTTGTCCTGGAGTGAGCTTCTCCCTCCCCGCCGTCCTGTTGTGCGGGTGAAGGAGCGTTGTCGGTTTGCGGTAGCGGGCCAGGATGCATGGCCCAGTCGTGATTAGTGTTATCACATTCCAGGCACTTCACGGTGGTCGTACACTCTCTCGCACAGTGAGAGGTCGAGGAACAGCATCTAAAACATATTCCTTTCTCCTCGAGGAGGGCCTTCTTCTCTTCAAGGGGTTTTTCCCTAAACGTTCTGCATCTTTTGAGGGGGTGGGGTTTGTTATGCAATGGGTAATTCTTGCTAGAGTCGTTGGTAGTTGTAAGGACTTCAGTCTTAAGCGCTGAGACTGGTTTAGTAATGTTGGAATTATTCGAAGTGGATTTATCTGGCTTGGTGTAAATTGTACTGCTTCCTGGACCTATGAGGCTAGGATCGTTTCGCTTCTTCGCCTCCTTGCACACAAACCTGGTGAAATACTCGAAGGGAGGAAATCGACCTTCGTGTTCTTCCTTGTAATCTGAGGCAACGGACAACCACCTGTCCTGCAGCCCAAATGGAAGTTTGTCCACGAGTTGTCTAATCCCGGTTGGAGTGTCTAGGTATACTAGACCAGCTGAATGGCCATCTTCTTTGGCGCCTTGAATCTCCATGAGGAAATCTCCGAATTCTCTTAGCTTGGTGTGTTCCTTGGCTGACACCTTAGGAAAATTTCCCAAACGTTGGCATAGCGCCGCCTCAATAATTTCGGGGGCTCCGTAGCCCTCCTGAAGTCTCTCCCATGCTTTCTTCAATGCTAGCTCGGGTTTGTTGATGTACACTGAACGCATGCGTCTCACCTGTTCGCATGATTCTTTTCCCAGCCATTTTGCCATAAGATCCAACTCCTGGGTTGCTCTGAGCTGGACTCCGTCGATAGCGTTGGTGAAAGTGGGGTACCATGCACGGTAATGTTCAGGTTTATCGTCGAACTGGTATAGTCCTGAAGTGACGAGATCCCGTCGTGCGAAATACTGTGCTACGGATTCGTCTGCAAGTGGCGTGCGGGCTGAGGGAACATGTCTGCAGGTAGACGACTGAGGGCGTACATCTGTTATGGAATTTGCTGGTCTGGACTCAGTCTTTGCCTCTCTTCTCCCCAAATCCGGTAAGTTCGGTGTCGAGAAGTACTTGTCGTGAGCCCTTGCATTCCTGGGTTCATCGCGGAGTTGCGAGGGTAAATTATCTTCCTCGGATGGACGTGATGCCGTCGGGCCTCTCCAAGACTCCTCCTGAAGTGGGACGTTATCGAATAAGTAAGGAGAGGAAGAAAGAGTCTTCCATTCCATTTGAGATTGGACATAGTCCCTTGTACGTTCCAATCCGATCTTTTCTGAGGTAGATTTTCCGTCCTTCGGATCATGCATTTCTTCGGCGTCTTCTATTAACTCTGCTTCCACCTCGGCAGCTGCTGCTTCTCGTTCTAGCTTCAGCGCTTCTAACCGTGCCTCTACCCTTTTCCTTTCCAATTCGTTTTCAGCTTCTCTTGCAGCCGCTTCCTTCTGGTTTTCGGCTTCTCTGGCAGCCGCTTCCTTCTGGTTTTCGGCTTCTCTGGCAGCCGCTTCGGCTTCTCTGGCAGCCTTTTCCTTCTGGTTTTCGGCTTCTCTGGCAGCCTTTTCCTTCTGGTTTTCGGCTTCTCTGGCAGCCTTTTCCTTCTGGTTTTCGGCTTCTCTGGCAGCCGCTTTCATCTTTACTTCTAATTCTTCTTTGGCAAAGCGCGCTCGCACCTTGGCGGCTTCTGCTTTCGCTCTTGCTTGGGTGGCCTTACTTGATGCCCTACTGCCCCTGTCGCAGGATGACGACGACTTTGACAACGACTTGATGCTGGATCGGGTTGACATGGCTGCACTTTAAACACCTGATAATGCCGCTTTTTCACTGTAACGTTCTCGCTCGGGTGTGAAGTAACGCCGAGGTAAACGTCGAGATAAACCAGAATCAATGCAAACGAGACCGCAGTAAGATTAACCATTTACTGTTCACTCTTCACATTAACGCATGGTGAAAACTGTTGAAAAACAATACAAGATTGGTACAGTGTTTGTTCCCTTCTAAATATCACATTTACATTGTGAATACTTGCAAAGGTAAAACTACAATAACTACATTACATTAAAGTGCAGCATACAGTCAGAATCTAGCTGCTCCATTGGCTGCTTTAGATACACTTCAATACAAACTATCCCGACTCTTTAACTGACGAAAAGGTAAACCTTACCGACCGTCGTTACTTTTAACAGAATCGGCGTTAACATTCTAACTCAAAATACCGATTATCTAATGACTTACAGCGTTGCTTTCACTGTGTCTTTGGTGCATAGAGAGACCCTAGTCAGCGTTATGGTGGCACATGTGATTGACCCCCACCCTTGCGTGAATCTCAAACCGGTAATTCCCCACAAGACGCGGCGAACCCGGATGTGACGTCATCGCAGCCGCGATGTATTACAGACAAATCGATTGATTTAAACAATCCTAACTTTAACTAAAAAAATGCTAACAAATTACTACGCGAAAATATTATAAACTAAATAACTGCCATAAAGGCAGCACATAAGTGATGAGCGCCTTAGGGGCGAGCGAGGTTATGCAGGACGCTGTGCTGTGATAGGTGCAAGTGGTAAGGAAACGGAGGAGGGGGAATCTCAGGAGACTTGATAGTGGATGAATGCAAGTAAGGAGATTCGCCCAGTGGAGAAGATGGGTAATTGAACTGGACAGAAGAGACAAGAGAGGAACCAGAAAAGCGGATGGAATAGGAAAAACTAGTGAATTGGGACAAATAAGCTGTTGCTGAAGAAGTGGAAGTTCATACCCTCAGGTAGGAAACTACCCGGACAGAATACGAGCTGTTCCACAAGAGGTATCCTTCCAGCAGCACCGGCAGTGGTCGGGCAATTAGCCGAACTATCAGCATTGGAGTTTTTACATCACTTCCGGACCTCCGTAAGGACACTCTGCACTTCCGGCTCGTTCAAAGTGCCCGTTTTCCCCATGTGTCTCTCCACTGTCAAAGAGCTATCCGGGACGTAAACTGGTTTCTGTGTATTGTTCCCTTTTTGATTAGGGTGAAATCGCATTCTCTGATTTTGTTGCGGCGGCGCTCTAGTTAGAGATATCATAAATAGTTCAAGAATAAACTCTCAGAATGTGAATGGGAAGATTGAGTAGATTTGCAGAACGGAGGGCAGTTCTAACTGTTGCGCAGGACGATGCCGAAGGACTCGCAGAAACATTCCACAAAATTTATCCGGATCTCACCGAAGAGGTGAAGTCCGCACTGCACTAGCAACACCGGGTACATGAGGCGAAACCGGCAGACTGGCAGGTGAAGTGTCATCTCAACAGAAAGGCCGGTTTGGTACCCGGAACGTCGTTGAGGAAGAATCTGTGCGGGCCGGCGCAGCACTCGTCCCGCTTGCAGGGTTAGGCGCCAGGAGGGCGATCAATGGGGAGTAATTTAAAGCTACTGGAGCAGCATCCTATCCCATAATGTGGTCATGGTCATAAAACCAGGGTATGGGCTCCTGTACCGGCTGTGAGAAAAATAAGTTTTTTTTAAATATAAATGGAATGCAGTCTAGTCCATCACCGTTAAAAACCTCCTCATTATTGACTACATCTATAAAGACTACATCTAAGTTTCTCAAGTCCCGACTACATCCTTGTATACCTTCTCAGCACTCTTTCAACCTTATTAATATCCGTCCTGTAATTTGGTGACCAAAACTTCACGCAATACTCCAAATTAGGCCTCACCAATGTCTTATACAACCTCACCATACATTCCCATTGTAACACTCCGTACTTTAATTTATAAAGGCCAATGTACCAGAAAATCCCTTTCCGACCCTATCTTCCTTTGTCGCCACCTTTAGGGATTTTGTATCTGAATTCCCAGATCCTTCTGTTCAACTGCACTCCTCAGTGCCCTGCCATTAACCTTATATGTTCTACCTTGGGTTGTCCTTCCAAACTGCAATACCGCACACTTGTCTGTATTAAATTCCATCTGCCATTTGTCAGCCCATTTTCCAGCTAATCCAAATCTCCCTGCAAGCTTTGAAAACCTTTCCCACTGACCACCACACCTCCAATATTTGTATCATCGGCAAATTTGCTGATACTATTTACCACATTATCATCCAGATCATTGATGTAGATGGCAAATAACAATGGCCCCAGCACTGACCGCTGTGGCACACCACTAGTCACAGGCCTCCACTCAGAGAAGCAATCGTCCACGACCACTCTCTGACTACTCCCATTAAGTGAACGTCTAATCCAATTGAGTACCTCACCATGTATACATAGCGACTGAATCTTCCGAACTAACCACCCATGCGGGACCTTGTCAAATGCCTTACTGAAGTCCATGCAGACAACATCCACTACCTTCCCTTCATCCACTAACTTCCCTTCATCCACTTTCCTGGTAACTTCCTCGAAAAATCTAATAGGTTTGTTAAACTTTACCTCCCACGCACAAAGCCATGATGGCTCCCCCTCTAAGTTCCTGTCTATCTAAATACTTGTAGAGCCTATCTCTTAGTACTCCGTCCAATTATTTACCTACTACCGACGTCAAACTTACCGGCCAATAATTTCCCAGATTACTTTTAGAGTCTCAAAAAAATGTAACAACATGAGCTATTCTCCAATCTTCTGGCGACTCACCGGTAGATGCCGACACTTTAAATATATCTAATGCCCCTGCAATGTCAACATTAATCTCTTTCATGGTCCGAGGGAATACCCTGTCAGGTCCTAGAGATTTATGTACTCTGATTTGCCTCAAGATAGCAAACACCTCCTCCTTTTCAATGTGTATATGTTCCATGCCCTCACTACTTGTTTGCCTTGCTTCCATTGACGCCATGCCAGTTTCCTTAGTAATTACAGGCGCAAAATAAAGATTTAAAATCTCTCCCATTTGTTTTCGTTCCTTGTATACCCGACCACTCTGATCTTCAAGCTGAACAATTTGATCCCTCACTATCCTTTTGCTCTTAACACACCTGCAGACACTCCTTGGATTATGCTTCACCTTGACTGCAAATCAACCTCATGTCTTCTTTTAGCCCTCCTGATTTCTCTCTTAAGTATTTTGCTGCACTTTTTATACTCCTCAAGTGCCTAATTTTCTCCCTGTTACCTATGCATGTCATAAATCTCTGTCTTCTTCGTTATCAGATTTTCAATATCGCCAGAGAACCAAGGATCCTTATTCTTATTTAGTTTGTCTTTAATCCTGGCAGGAACATACAAACTCTGCAATCTCAAAATTTCTCCTTTGAAATCCTCCCAACTACCAACGACATCCTTGCCAGAGAACAACCTGTCCCCATCCACTCTTTTTTGTTCCTTTCTCATTTCTTTAAATTGTGCCTTTTTCCAGTTGAGAACCTCAACCCGAGGACCAGATCCATCTTTATCCATGATCACGTTGAAACTAATGGTATTATGATCACTGGAACCAAAGTGTTCCCCTGCACCAACATCGGTCACCTGTCCTATCTCGTTTCAAATAGGAGATCTAATACTGCATCGTCTGTAGTCAGTACCTCTGTATATTGATTTAGAATAAAACCCGTCTGGAGCTTTAAAATTATGGGAGTCCCAATCAATACGTGGAGATTTAAAATCCCCTACAATCACTACTTTACGTTTCCTGTAGTTGTCTGCTACCTCTCTGCAGATTTGCTCCTCCAATTCTCACGAAATATTGGGAGGTCTACAATACAATCCCATTAAAGTGCTGATATCTTTCCCGTTTCTGAGATCCAGCCATATGGCCTCGGTAGACAAGCCATCTAATCTGTCCTGCCTGAGCACTGCTGTAACTTTTTCCCAGACTAGCAATGCCACCACCCCCCAAAACAACCGTTAATCCTTCAGGCGCTATCACGGCTGAAACTTCGGAACCCTGGAACATTAAGCTGCCAGTCCTGTCCCTCCTGTAGCCAAGTTTCACTAATGGCTACAATGCCGTAATTCCACGAGTCAATCCATTACCCTCAGCTCGTCAGCCGTCCCCACAATACTTGTCGTACTGACACACATCAGTAAGTTATTATACCACACACAACCCTTCTGTTTTTTGACTTTGCATGAAAATTTAACCTCAATTATTTTCACCCCCGCTCCACTATCTACTCTGACACTCTGATTCCCGTCCCCCTGCAAATCTAGTTTACGCCCCCCCCCATAGTACTAACAAACCTCCCTGAAAGGATATTGGTCCTCCAGTATTTCAGTTGTAACCCGTCTCTCTTATAAAGGTTGCACTTGCCACAGAAGAGGTAAAAATGATCCTGAAATCTGAAACCTTACACCCTACACCAGTTCCTCAGCCACCTGTCCATCCTCCAGAGCATCCTATTCTTACCCACACTGGCACGTGGCACAGGTAGAAATCCTGAGATTACCACCCTCGAGGCCCTGTTTTTTTTTAGAAATTCCTACCAATCTCTCTTTCCTCACTCTTCAGGTCCTCCTCACGCTTTCTTCCTACGTCATTGGTTCCGATGTGTACCGTGACATCTAGCTGCTCACCCTCCCATTTCAGAATGCTGTGACGTGATCACAGATATCCCTGACCCTGGCACCCGGCAGGCAACAAACCATCCGGGAGTCTCTCTCGCGACCACAGAACATCCTGTCTCTACCTCTAGCTATCGTGTCCCCTATCACTACCGATCTCCTCTTCTTCCTCACTCCGTTTTGCACTGCAGAACCAGACTCTATGCTAGTGATCCGAGCTGCGCAGCTTGTTCCCGATGTCATTCCTCCCAACAGTATCCAAATCAGTATACTTGGTGTTGAGCGGGACGGCCACAAGGGGACGTCGCTCTGTCTGCCTTCCCGTTTCCTCGCCTGACGGTAAGCCAATTACCTGTGCGCTGCTCCTTTGGCGTAGATACCTTCCTGTAGCTACTATCTATAAACTTCTCATTCTGCCGAATGATCCGGAGGTCATCCAGTTCCTGCTCCAGTTCCCTAACGCGGTTTGTTAGGCGTTGCAGCCGAACACAGATCTGGCAGGTATCGTTGTCAGGGTTACAGTAGGTCTCCCTGATTTCTCACATCCTGCAAGAGGAGCATTCCAACAAACTACCTGGCATTCTTTATATTCTAAACAAACAAATCAAAACTTTCCGGAACCTACCGTTGCCTCTGCCTGTTCACACCGAAGCTTGTTGTGCCAAAGCCGTCCTACTCTGACTCAGTCCACTCCGACTATTGTCA